>NC_066313.1:99125136-99425553 GCF_022539315.1 Serinus canaria | reverse complement strand
AGAACGTGGAGATTCTTTAAAAGAGGAGTTTGAGTTTGCTGTAGAGTACTGGTCACTGATGTGTAGAAGAGAAACAAAAGATTTAGCATTGGCACAGTGTGGCCTCCTGTGTTATGGAGGACTTTGTAGCTTGGGCATCTCTGGCTGGGATAAACAGGAGAGTTCAGACACAGCTATCACACAGAAGTACCAGCAGTTTGAGCGGGAGCAGGCTGCACTGTGCCTTCAGTGCACAGTCCTTTCGTGGTTAATGTAGAATACACTGGATGTAGGAGTTCATTTTTTTTCATAACAAATGCTGGTTTGCCACTTCATAATAAATTTGTTTGTTGCCACTTGTTTGCATTAAATCTGACCTATTAAGTTTTTTACATTGGTGTTCTCAATTTTCCCACTATTGTCTCAAATGTCTGAGGGATGACCTTTGTTATAAGTAAAGTTTATAAATAAAATTAGTACCAAAATGAGTATTTAATGTTCAAAGTGGAGCGTGCATGACAGATGGGCTGCAGAAGCCTTTACCTATGGCAGTGTAATGAATTTATGATTGTGCAGGCTGGTTCTAGGTGTACAGTGGGCAGGGGAGCAGAGTCCTGACAGGAAGCTTTGCAGTGTTCATAAGGCCTTTCCATCTGAGAAGCAGGGGTGGCACTATGGGCTTGCCTGATCAGCCATGAAAGCAGCACTTCTGGCTGTGTTCAAGGCTTTATCTGTGCTGGGAGGGAGCAAATCAGTGCATCTGTTTTATGTAACACAAAACGAAAAACAAAGGAGGGTAAAGCAGGTCAGAGTCCTCATCCTTAAGGTACCTGCTCTCCTGGAGTAGATATGCTGTTCAGTATGTACAACTTGGTGAGTAAGTTACATTTTCTCTGTCAAGCCATAAATCAGGTGGCAGTCATGTGAGCCACAGAAACAGACTTGATTTTAAAGGCCAGATAAGAAAGGTTTAGCAGGCTGTGCTTAGAGAACTAGGCAGTACTGGCACAAACCAGGAGGCTCATGAACTGTAATATTTATTTTTTTTTCTCTGTCACATGCCTGACAGCTGGGAACATGTTTCCTATAAACTTGGTATAAGCTGATAGTGTAAAAAAGAGAGAGGATGTGGAATCCTGCAGCAGTGAAACAAGAGCATAGCTTTTGTCATGAGCTCAGAGGATGTGTGCCATAGCAGTTTGGGATCTGTGCCTCTGTTAGAAGCTGGGGGTCACTGCTGCAAAGCACAATCTCCAAGCCATCCTTCCCCCTCTGCTTGGTGACAGAGCCACTGGTGAGTGTCTCCTGTCACAACCAGCTGATGGGGAGGTCTCAGTCTTCATCATGGTGCTTGAAGGTCCCATTCCTCCCTCTGTGTCTTGGACCTGTTATTGCCCTAGAAAGGAGAAACTAAAAGCTAGTGATGAAGAAGCCCAGAAAATAAAAGCTAGATGGTTTCTTACTTCACCCTGAAATGTCACTTTGCTTTTTACAGAATGTAAAGCTCGTGCTATGAAAATATACTGGATTTTAGTGCAGGCAACATCTTTCTGGTTGAAAATAATTTTTGTCTTGATTCTAGTTCAGTTGCATGGAATGTTTGTTCCAGCCTTGCTTCAGGATACATTATTTATATTAGAGCTACAAGATTCTTGAAAATCAGAGTCACATTTCTAACTAAGGACATTTGTAATTATTCAATAACTCTTAACGAGTTTTAGTGAAATTGCACAAGAAATTACTTAGGAGGCCTAAATATTAAATTGATGTACTGTGCAGCAGAGTTTTATTTTGAGGCATTTAATAATTGAATGGTTGAACTTATATATTGTTTGAAGTTACAGACACTGTCTGCAGGAAATCAAGGTGGCAGTTGTCTCTTGGAATGTAAAGTAAGGTTTTTGAGAAAAGGGATTGAAAGAAAAGCATTCTGTATCTCAGAGGGCTCGAAGTGCTCCTGACATTTCCATTGTCATCTTTTGATAATTCAAATATACTGTGTTGTTTCCTCTTTGCTATGTGTGATTCCAGGCTCTTATTTCTACTCCCATATTTGGCTTTAAGCAGGGCATATGCTACAGATTTTAGAATTTGAAAGGCTCACTATTTCTCAGCTTTCAGCTCTTTCATTATGCATGTGTCTTGTTTTCAAAAGCTTTGATTTTGATTAAACCTCTTGCTCCCAGGATGCAAGAACTGTTGTTCCCTTCATATGGAAAACACAGATAAATCACCTTATAGTCTGATAGTGATTCTTCTCACAATTTTTCATGGCTCCCAACAGTTTTGAGGAGCGAAGTGTTGGCTTTAGGATTTTTGTACCTGCAGCAGTACAAAAAAGCATTTTGGTGCATTTAGAGTCATGGAAAATGTTGCAGGAATTTCCTCAAATGTTTTCAGCTGAGTTTCCTGTAAAGGTCAGAACTGTTGTAGTAAAAAATACTTGAAACTTAGGTGTAGTGAAAATGGCAGAAATTCTTGTACTTTCCTAACTGTAACTTTATGGCTGACCTAATTCAAGCATTTGCTCTAACTTCAAGGAAGCTTTTTGATAAAGGGGCGGAAACTTCATCATGTAAAAGCAATAAATAGAGGAAAGTTGTTCCTTGAAATGTAATAAATGATTCAATTCTGAGAAAAAAAGCTAGGTCTTGCAAATAGCAGTAGAAAAACTATGTTTTCAGTTTGAAAGCTGTTAACTGTTCTTTTTGCCTCTCTTCAGAATGACAAAGCATGTGTCATTCCAATGAGTAACAGTATTTTACTTACAAAAGATAAGGTGCTTAATTTATAAATTTTAATTGTGTTTAATTTATATATTTTTTATGTCAGAATAGCCATTTAATAAGGTACAGGTATACCTGAATATATTGTATTTTCCTACGTGGTGGACTTTCATCACACTATGTAATTTGTTGTTATTTGAAGTTTTGTCACGTTGTAAAGCTGATGAGCTTAGGGATAACATCTTTCAAATTTCCTGAGGCTTATACTGATGTAGGATAGGATTAGAGAAGATCAAAATAAAAACAGCTCAGTTATTGTTAAGGATTTTATGTTTCTTTGGAGAGAATATATTTCAAAGTTTGCTAGAAGAAAAGAATCTTTTCACAGTGGTTTGGCTGTTGATATCTATGCAATATGCTTGAATCCTAGTTACAAAAAAGTAGTCTTTTTTATGCATTAAAAGGGTGTACAAATTTTAAGGGCCTTTATGCCCTTATAACATCTTTAAAATCATAATATTTCATGGAATGAAGCCTAGTTTATTTTTAGAGTTCACAATTACTTTTTTTCAGTACTTCTCAGACTGAGGACGCTTCTTCCGAGTAAGAGCTGCTTATCATATTGGAATCACACTGAAACCCACGTAGATGGGAGGTGCAAGCTGCCTTAAAATTTCTGACATCAAGAGAGCATCTTTTAGGTTTAGTGGTTGAAATGCAAGGTTAGTTACTTAAGGGTTGGGTTCCTGAGGCACAGCCTCTTGAAAATGATCTGCTATTAACCTGAACCTGCAGTTATCTCTGTGTGGGCTAGGAAAGAAGTGCATCATTTAGATCCATGAAATTTATACTGGGCAGTGCTCCAAAACCAAGAACCAAATAGTCCCAAAGATTAGGTTTAGAGATATTTTTGAAGCTGTTAGCACTGTGAAAGCCTACCTCTTTGCAAATGGGTTGTGTGAGTGAGACAACTGCTCATTCTGCAGAAACATCTCACAGGAACTGAGAGGTAAAGAGCCAAGCACTGCACTCAGGATCCCTCTGAGCTCCTTCCCCTGAGGCTCTTTGTGGGGTTTCCATTGGCATCTGTCTTGTGAACTTTATTCTGGGAGGGGCTCTCAAGGTCGCCAAGCCAGTTCCAGATATTGTCACCACAGGGATTGCTGGTGAAGGCTCTCACACTGTGTCCCTTGGAGGAGACCCAGCATGGTGCAGATGTCCAGCTGTACCAGTCCACCCACCCCCTTCCACCCAAGGGCAGATTGGCCCACAGTGAGTGGTGATTGTATCTGATCAGGGTGTGAATATATCTGCTGTAGTCAAAATAGAAACCAGAAACCAGTGCAAAAGTCTTGGTCAGGAGGTGCACTGAAGTCCTTGCTGGGCAGGCAGCAGGTTGATCTTTTCCCAGTATTTTTGGGTTGATCTTTTCCCAGCATTTGTTGATATTTTCCCAGTATAATGTAGTCCAATATGTTACCTCTCTAGTTTCTCCTCTCCTTTATTACACAAGCTTATTTTTCAAGGCACAGCAGTTCATGAACTTGAAACTGGACTATTAGTTTCTGTTCATCCTCCTTTAGCATTTAAATTCAGCTGTTCTTCAACTACTTATGGCAGATTGAGGACTTCCGTCCTAACGGGAAGTTTGCTTTCTACTTATTTGTGTACATGGAATTTCTTCTTTTAAAAAGATAATATCTGCAAACTTCAACTTGAAATCAGAACTAGAAATAGATTTTGTCATACCCTGGGGAAAGTTCCCACAAGCCACCTCTGTTATGCATGGGTTTGCAAGCTCATTTGCCTACTCTTTTCTCACGTGGTAGGCTTCAACTCCTGGCAGATCTGGAAGGACTGGGTTACATAGAGAGATTTCTATAACTATATACTGATTAAGCACCAAGCTTTTAGGGCCATTGTAGTTCATTTACCAAATATGCCATGTCCAGTATACTTTTTGCAGTAAAATAAAGTGAGCTTTAAAATAAAAATAAAGTTATTTGGTATATTTCTTTCACCAGAGTTGTTTATGTTCGTTTTCACTTCATTTTTCAAGAATAAATGCAATTTTGAGTAAGGCATTATGGTATTTTAGAGTAATTATATTTTTACAGCATGTTAGAATGGGGATAGATGTAAAGGGCTATGTCAATATTTCTGAATTTAATAACACCAAGGGTCCCTATGGCCTGAGGTTAAGGGTGTCTGGCTGTGTTTGAGCCACAGCTGAAGAAAAGTTCTAAAATCCTGAATTCCCCAAGGGTGAGCAGTACAGAAGGGAAGACAGCCAGGAGGCAGGAGCAACACACCAGAGAGAGGAGAGGGGCTGTAATACTGGCACCAGTGTTTGCTGCAGGCTACAGTGGTGAGGCTGCTGGAGGCTGGAATATTTGTTAGGTTTTGTTTATAAGTTTTTAGTCTTATGCTGAAGACTAAGACCAGGAATTGAAAAGATGTGCAAAGGTTTTAAAGCTGGCATTTCTTACTACAGAATGCATTCTAAGCCACTTAGATATGGGCTTCCCATAGGGTATTGCTAAGTATGAATATGTTTCTGATAAAATTTTAGCTTAGTAGGGCTGGATTGATCTTTACTTGATTTCTGTTTCATTATTTAGACAATTCTCCGCTTTTTCTTTCAACTCCCTCCAGGGTCTGTAATTTCAGGTTGCTGGGGTTGATCATGTCATGTTATTCTGGGCAGTAGCTATAAAAGAGTATGGCTCTTCTCATGAGCATCAAAGGCAACAGTCATGAAAAGTAGCTCAAACAAGTGTTAGAAAGGCACACAAAAAAAAGAAATCCTTGGACAATTTTGGTGACTGCAAGGTGCCAAACCTTGTATGAATTTTGGCTTAGTGCACAGTCAGCACATGTGTCTTTCTTCTTTCCACAAATAGTGGATGAGAAGGAAGTGCACGACTCCCCACCCTACAAACAAATGCCAGTGTTTGGGAGTTGTCTTGTATTCCTTTGCTTTTTTCTAGACCCAAACAAGGCTTTCTCAAAAAGCTGTCAGCAGCAGCAAAGAAACCAGTGTCATTCAACTGGAGACTAAAGGGTACAGCATTGTTTTCTGTTATAGCAGGCAATTTTCTCTGTCAGTTTTGAAGTTGCAAAAGGATTTTTACAGTTAAAAATATTGTACTGCTCTATCAGAGTTTGTGAGTTGAGGATTTAATTACATTCTGACCTAAAGAATGAAAAATAACACAGTAATAAAACACAGGAAGTGAGTTCTGGCAAGATGGGGTCTTCTGTAGGATGTTGTCTTGTGCTCTTGTTCACATGAGAATGCTGTTTGACTCACAAATTCTGTTTAAATGGCAGTTAATTTTTTAATAGAGTTTGTCACCTAGTTGCAAAATAGATGTAAAGCTCTGGGTGAAGTAATTTATTCACATTTTCATTTTTAAGGCTGTGAAAAAGAAGCTTGTGGAATAATGTACGTGTTAAGTCTAGTCCACTTCTTTTAGAAAGTGATATATTCTTCTAAATGCATACAGTGTTCTTAAATTCTCACATGGTTCACTTTTTTACCAGAACTATGCACAATATTTCTTCTAACAACAGCAGCATCTATCACTTTCATTCACACATTCACATTTTTTATTTCAGTTATCATGGTTACTCTGAGGAGTTGTCTTTTAGATACTATTTTATCAGTGTGATGGCAGTAGAAAAAGGATTTGCTGTACCTTCTATAGGCAGTAATTTATAGAAGTTTTATCTCTGCTAATGTACTAATGTTCAGAAAATGGTTTGGGCAGATGTAGAAGACTGTATTAATGTTGTATAGATAATAAGTCAGCTTTGAAATAACAATTGTTTTGGGGAAATAAAAGGTAAAAAAATTTATGAGACTAAAGTTTAAGATGCATCTTACAGAGAATAACCTAAAAATTCTTGCTTTCCTGTCCACAGATGACAGCTTCAGAAACTTCAAATAGAAATGTGCCTTCTATGCTTTAGCGCTCATGTCTGATATGCTGAAAATCTAAATAAGATCTTCCTGTGTATGTACAATGCTGTGGGGTGGCGGAGTTGATCCTGCACTGTGATGTAGAAGAGGGCAGTGAATGTAAGAGAGGTGAAAAAGAGGAGGAGAGGTAGTGGTTTTTGTAATGGGAAGAGCTCATCCAAAGCCATCACCTGTCTCTAATGCCTGTTTAATGTAGGTCTCATCAAATTTGCAGATGATATCAAACTGGGGGAGCAGCTGACATGCTTGAAGGCAGGGCTGCTCTTCAGAGGGCCCCAGACAGGAACATTATGGAATCCAGCAAGGACAAATACCAGCTCTTGCCCTGGGAAGGAGGAATACTGGCAGTTCTGCAGAGTGGGATCTGATAAATTTGGGAGCAACTCTGCTGAAAAGGACCTGTGGGTCCTGGTGGGCAGCAACATAAACATGTGCCAGCCTTGCACCCTGGCACCAGCACAGTGAACAGCATCCTGGGCTGCATTAATAGCCTGCAGATTGAGGGAAGTGGAAATCCTCCTTTACCTGGCACTCATAAGTCCACATCCAGAATACAGCATCCCATTTTGTGGCTGGGATGAGAATTTTGCTTAAAAGGAAGATATTGATGAGCCAAAGCAAGTTCTGTACCTCTGGAAGCTGGAGCACATGCTCCCTAAGGGAGGTGTGGGCTTATTCAGCCTGAAAACAGGGTTTTGGGGGGACCTTCTGCTGCATAAAAATTGTTAACCAGGAGATAAAAACACACCCTTCACAGTGATGCCTGGTGAGCAGGACAGGAGAGAGCAGATGGGACTTGAGAAGAAAGTTCTAGGCAAGATACAAGGAAAATCTTTGTCACTATAAGTCAGTCAAGCAGTGGGCTTCTGCAGCCTCTGTCCTTTGAGGTTTTCAAAACCCAGCTGCTCAAACAGCCTGGAACAGCCTGGTCACCTCCACTCAGAGGTGATCCTGCTTTGAGCTGCATTGGAGTAGGGACCTTCTGAGTTCTCTCTCAGCCTGAGTGGCTCTGTGGCTCTAGGACAAAGATTGAAGCCAAAACTCTTTTTTTCCTTAAATTTTGGGACATGGTTAAAAGCAAATTTTTCATCCTCTGTAGTGTGTCAGTTACCTGTCTAGAAAATGGAGGTAATGCTGTTTGTTTTCTTCAGTAGCATTTCAATATAAGATATATAAAAGGTGATGATATTTTGGATGCTTTGTCAAAGTGGGTATGGACAGCAACACAGTCAGGCTTTTAAAGTCTGCCTAAGAAGCTGATAGAGAGGGTACTGTGCACCTGTAGCAGTAACTGTGAAGCTGTTTTCTGTGGATTTACTTTCATGAAACCCCACCATATATATTTTCAATATACATTAATCCCCTTAAAAGGTAGTGAGCAGCAAAATGTGTCAGTGTTAGCAACAGCTCTGACAGCAGTCTTGCTATGTGCCTCTGCCAATTATGGTAGCATTTGTCATATTTTCCTAGTTAATAGTTTTTTTCCTGCTATGGTGGTTGTTTCTGTGGTCTTCTCATTGGAGGGGAAGCAGACCTAGCTGCCTTTACATCAGGAGCACTGTACTGGTTCTGCCCTGTGTATCAAATGTACAGCTCACTGTTTGATAAACTGAAACATCTATTTGTTCCCCCTCAAACTTTTCAGCTTTGGTGATCTTTGCTAAGAGATTTATAAATCTATCCTAAAATTTTCAGGCATAGATCAGGAGTTATTTGAAAAAGAAGAACAATAGTGCCCATTGGAAAAGGTTACTGAAAATTGCTTTCTTTTGTGGCATTTCAAATTTGTAAGAGTCATTGAGGTAACATTAAAGCAGGCAGAGGGATGTACATAGAAGTTTTAAGAAATCTTGGGAGCTTGAGATTTAGAATATTCTCTAATATCATTTTTTAAACTGCTTCTTTTTTTCTTCTTTTCCCTCTCTACCTGTCTTCTGCAGGAAATAAAGAAAGACATGAAGAAAGAAAATACTGCCAACAAACCACCAGAGAAGCCTATAAATGAAGTTTCCAATGGAAGCCCTTTACTGTTGTCTGAGACAATTATTAGAACCAACAAAAAAGGTATAGTATATGGACATTAAATGCAGATTAAATTCAGGGCCTCCAAAGAACAAAATGTAAACTTTCCTTGTTTCTAGAAATAAAGCTAAAGTCTATTTAACTGAAAAGGCATGTCAGGAATAATAATAGAAAAACAACTTTGTCCTCTTGGACTGGCTTATATGGATGCATGTCTAATACTTTAACATTCATTTGCACTGACATCCCTTTCTTTTTAAGGAAATCCCCCCTCCATACATTTAATTAAGGAAAGTTGTTTGAGGGGATTGCTAAAGATTATTAAAGTAAGGAAGTGGCAGCTCACATATATGGAGGGTTTTGCACAGGGATGTCAGTCTGCATTCACATATTCATGCTTTGTCTGGGACAGAGAGCCTTAAAAAGGGGGGGGAAAGTGGAAAATATAGAACTTAATGCATTAGTTTCTTGGGAAGTGTCTTTCACTGTCTTTCATTTGAGACTGGAATGTGTGCTCCTCATGTCTGGCTTGACTCCCAATGCAGTTTCCTATGTAGGGTTTTGGGTGGCTAAAATGAAAGTTTTCAAATCTTCTGTGTCATTCCCAGCTCCTTGCTCTGCTTTCAGAACTATCAGAACAAACCAAAAAATTGGAAATATAAAGCTTGGATTTTTCTTCAGGTTATGTTTATGCTCCTGTTTGTTTGTAGGAGGACAATTGGGTCTGTGCAAGAGATGCACTGTCATTTTTTCTGGAGGATTCTCTCGACAGTTTCTTGCTGCTGTCTTATACAGAATAATCTGCTGTCATTAATCATTGCTGTAATGTAATTTCCATTTTAGTGTGCCTTCTATACTTTTGGGACTGTTATGGACATTTCCTGTTATGTATTATCAGCTAGCATTTTATTTGAGCTGCAGTTTCAGTAGAGGTCTTATACTTAAGGTTTACAGCTGCAAGTGAAGAAGAATTAATAATTTTTGCAAAATGTATTACTTCCTTTAAAATGTGAAGCGGAATAATCTCTACCTCCTTTGCAAGGATTGCTATCCCCTGAAAGAAAAGTTTGGAAATAAATCTCAAAAAACTTTGTCTTTTGAGCTTGCAATGTTGTCTTGAATCTAGAGACACGTCCAAAATTTCTGCTTTGGGTCAAAAGTTTTTCAAGCAACAGCAGAATTAAATTACTAAGAATTATTATTTTTCATGGCTGCTATACAGAACCATATGAGTAGTTGGGAAATTATCTAGGGACCAAGTTTGTTCCATATTGCTTCTGCTGCTATTTGGAGAAGGCTAATAGCTGTGGCAGATCCAGAGATTTGTTTCAGTCACAAGGGGATAGCACTCCAAATATGGATCTGAGAGCACTTTCTCCTCCTTTTTCTTCCTTCTGGCTAGAAGCTTTAAAAGATTCAGGAGAGAAAGATTTTTCTGTCCCTAGCTGAAGCATACAAAACCTCATATTTACTGAGATGAGAAAAGCAAAGTCCGACATGAGGATCTGTGAGTTGAGGTAGGGTTTAGAAGTAGCAGTTTCATATTTGGATGTTATTTCATTGGACTTGGTTGGAGGGGATTGCACTTCTCATGGCCTCCTGTACATCGTGTCAGGGCTGGTGCGCTGTTCATGTTGGCTGCTTCTCCACAGCCATTTCTGTTGCTGCAGAAAAAGCAGGTGCAGGAGGCCATGATCTGGCACCACAGCCAAGGATGCACAGGGCACAAGGCAGGAGAGCTTCCCCTTGTTTTTCCTGGGATCAGTTTAAGCATGGTGCCACAGTAGCCTTAAGTGTGGAGAGTTGAGAAACCCAGTTGCTGCTGGGTTCAAAAAGAGTTTTCTAAGATCTGTGTGGCCAGCCTCCTTGTGGAAAATGTTGCCATATCATACTGAAGAGGGATCCCTAGATGCTATGGGTGTTATTTTCTTCTAGTGTTCTTGTCCTGGGATTTTTATGAAATCCTAACTGAGTCTGTTTACTGATCACACAATGTGACCTGAAAGACATGTCTCCTTTTTGGGAGACAGGGTGTTTGGTTCATTGGCTGGTTTGTTTTCTTTTGTTCTCTTTGCTGTTAGGAAGTGAGTAGGACGGGGGTGCATCTAGAGGTCTTTAGCCACTGCTCAGCAGTGAAAGTGGTAGGCAGTATTATTTATTTGCTTGGTCAATGTAATCCTGCTGCTTGTAACTTCAGAGCAGATCCAGTGATGTGGGAGTGAAGCATTCTGTGCAGCTACATTGTTTTTATTACTAAGATGATGAAAATAAGTGCTATTCTACTGCTGTGGTGTTATATTGTGTAGTTTTACTACTTAACTTGGTTGGCCTAATTTAAGTGTCAGCACTTTAGGAAGCATTTACATTTTGAGGAGAGGAATCTTGGCCTCTTGGGCTTCTGGCTTGCAGAGAGTTTTTCCTTGAGAAATATTGACAAGTGTCCAACAGTGGTATTCAAGGAAAATAGCTTAGTTATTTGTAAGAAACATCTAAGTAACTAAGAGGAAAATAATGAATTTCTCAACTAAAAAGGTATTTAGGATCCAACTTTATATCCTGTTTTCTTCATGCTAATTATTTCTAAGTACTGTATTGAAATTAGGGGTTCTAATAATGAAATCAGTGTAAATTGAAATAAGTGGCTGCATAATATTTATTTGCTGACTGGTGTTAAACCACAACAGTAATGGGTGTTGGATTACATGTGTAGCATAGGAACAAATTAATGTTGGTGTAACTTCACCAGCAGTAACCTACCTGGATTATTACTTCCATTACATAGAGAGGGTTGCACTTGCTGTACATCACCAGTAGTGAATCACTCAGGTTTTTGTTACAAAGCCCTAGAGGAGATGGAAGGATTTGATTGTTTCTGCTTTTCATTGTGAGCAGTAAAACCAGAATATGTCTCATCCTTTAATGTTTCTTGTTGACCACAGACATTAGTGACTTAATGGAAAGAGCCAGTAGTGACCACTGCTGTGGTGGACATAATTTAGTTTAGGAAATGCTATGAAACTTTTGCTAAATCACTAACTGTTGGCTAAATTACCACTTATCTTTCTAGGTCAGGTATTTTAATAAGTATTGCTTTTTGAGATAGCCATGGCTTTATTTTTTCTGATTTATTGCAGTGACTTATCCAGATTTATGAGTGACTTCCATGTATTTTGGGTAGCTCTGCCTTAGGCTGCCTATTGGCAAAACCTGGTTTATACCTGCCTCGTTAAGATGTTGAGATCTGCTCCAGCATGGCAATTAACCTCCAAGAAATGGAGCATTATAATTCAGCACTGCAATGTGTTCACTCTTCACCTCTGGAAGGCTCAGGAAGGGACCATTTGCTGGAATGTAGGGATGGGGCTGGGGAAGCATGGTGGCCTTGTGCTTTCCCTGGCTGCTCCCAGGGCTGCAGCAGCTCTGGGCTGGCTTGATGGTGCTTCAGGTGCTGCAGTGTCAGCCCTGTCTGTTCCCTTTTCCAGAGACAAAGGCTGTGGCACTGAAGCACCTGTCTAAAGCTGTAGGGATGTCAGATGTGGGTTGGCTTGCACATTCATTGCCAGGACCTGGGAGGGATTGTTCTTTTGCTTCTTCCTATAGTTCACAAGTCAAGAAAATCCTTTCCTCACCATGAGTGGGTCTTTGAGTATAACTTTTCCCTACTTCAGATTTTTTTGTTGGCATATAGAACTATTATTCTAAAGCTTTTATAAATCTGACATTTAAAAAAATAGAGAAAAATATTTTTAATGTATTTAGAATTGGCATTGTTGCACTTTGGTAATAGCAAGATGGGAAAGCCTCTTATTCTCTCAGAACATTTTCAGATTGTTTGAAAAAAGCAAAACTATTGCTATTGTTGCAATTATTTAATAACATAAGAAAATTACAACCAGGTCTTGGAATAGAAAAACACTGAAAGATATCTTTTTTTCTCCTTAAATGCTTTTCCAACATGGTAAAATTCCATCTCTTCTAAGTTAACTTTCAAAATCTAAAACAAGATCCAAAGTGTGCAACTGTTTCAGATCTGTCATAAATTCAGTATGATCTTCATTCAGGTGTAAAGAGACATAATGGAGACTTGCCTACAACAAGCTTTAAGTGTTAAATAGCTATAACTTATTTTAGACTAGTTTTGTTTTGATTTTTGAGTATCCTACTTTTAAGTATCTTATTCATTGTGCTGTTTTGTGTGTCTGGGAACAAGAGCCCACTTGCTTAGGTCAAGTTGCAAAACTGGAACTGATCGACTGCATCTTGTAAGTAAACTAACAACAATTGTTATCTGAGTAAACATATTTGAGGCAAAGATATATTGCCTTGTCAGATATATCTGTTTTCTATAAACTGTAATTGCAGGCTGCATTGAGCCAGCAATTCTGGAACAGTTTATCATGTGTTACATGCTCTTAATCAAAGCCAAATAGTGAGAGCAAGGAAAGTTTTCTCTAGTTCTCTTGAGAATTATTTAATTTACCTTCCAGCCTACATTTAAATAACAGAGAGCATTTGCATGCAATGCTAAAAGGGAAGTTTTTTGTAAATAGGTTTGATGATATAATAGATTTAATTTAGGAATAAATAACAAGTCTCTTATATGCAAAACTGAGATGTAAGTCCATTTTTGTAAATTAGAGAACTGGAAAAAGTATTTTGCAAGAAAAATGCTCCATCATTTTGTTTGATAGATTTTTTGCTATTTGGATATAACAAGGCACTCCATTTATTAGAAACACAGGCTGTTGGCTTCTCAGCATATGAGTGCGTTGACTCAATCTTATATTAAATAATCTATGTAAGTTATGATTCTGGTAATATTTTTCAACAGAAAGGCAAACTTCAAAATCTTTTTAATAAAATATTTTATTACCTAAAAGTGCAAGGGGCTGCCTTCATCATGATTGATGGTGTCTGACCCTCAGTATGCTCAGCTTTGGTTTTCCTTTCTAACACAGTAAATTTGAAGGCATTGATCTTTTTTTTGTTGGATTATTCTTCTGCTGTTTGCACATTCAGGCCCTCTCCACAGACAGGCTTTGGTGTTCCCTTGCAAATACTGCCAGCTTCAGAGAAATTATTGCTAGCAGGGAAAAAATTCCCTTTCATTTTTAAGATCAGCTAATTGGTGTATATTTGGTATACAGTTTACACAAATGTGCACAAGAACATACTGCTCAGCCTATTAAGGTTAAAATATGCATGCAACATATGACACCAACCCAAAATGAGACATAAAAAATTAATGGCACAGGAAACTTGAATGTGCAAAATATTTATTCTTTGAGTTTAAATACCATATCTGCATATGCATATGTAGTGTCTCAGATGATACACATTTCCTTTAAAAGTACTGTTTTTTGAAAATAAGGATGAAAATTATCCCAGTATTCAGGTAAGTTACACTGCCCTGGAAGTCAGTGCTTTCAGTTCAGAGAGGCAGGAAAAGACATCAGTCTGTACTGGATGTGTGATTGTGACATTGACATGATTTTTTTTTTGTGGCTGGAAGAAACAACTCAGTGCTGTCTTCTTGGCAGGAGTGGAATAGGTGCTCACTCATTCTTTTCAAGTGCATATTGTTTATGAGTTCAATTTAAGTAATGGCTTGAGATACATAGAATATCTAAATTTCTTTTCCTGTGTTATGGTCATTTGCTACCCTGGTATTCAGTTAAGGTTTCATAATCTATCCAGATTCCAGTATCTTTTTCCAGGAGATAATTTATTTTCTTGTCATTTACTGTGCAGTGCCCCCCATCTTTTTTTCAATCCTAATTGCTTACCCTTTCTTTTCAATTAGTCCTTTCTTGTAGTCTTCAAAATGCATGAATGCTGAGCCCTGACTTGGTTTCTTCAATTTTGCATAATTGGAGCCATCCACTGGTGTGGCATGCTAGTACCATGTGCAGGAACAGCCTATAGAAGTCACTCTGGGTTTGAAGTGAAATCCCAGGTTAATTCTTTCCTCTGGGCATCTGTTTGCCTCAGTGGCTCTCTTGTGTGTCATATATTTACTCTAGGAATCCCATTTATGGACCATGCTGGGAAACACTAAACAAAAACCCAGTCATTGCATCAAGGAGCTGACTGTATATACATCTGTGTGTGTATCTGTCAGGTATTAAACAAGGTAACAGATAACTAAAAAAAAAAATAATGCAAGAGATGATGCCATATTTGGGCAATTGTTGGCAGGCTGTTTTCAGGCACACTTGTTTGAATAAAAGATTTAGATCTGGATCTGCATTCGGAAACTGGGAGGTTGGTATGGAGAAAATTGGGATAATGGTTTAGAATTTATTTTTTTCCTGTTGGGTGCTGGACAGGACAGAGAAGAGGCAGAAGATGACCTTTTCATATGAAGCCTAAAGAGATGTGGGAGAGCACACTGCTGAGCATTCTCAGCAGTTTCCAGATGAAACAGAGGGAGGCAGTTATGGAAACAGATGTGGGCAGCATTTAGTTTGTTGGTTCTTTTTATTTAAGCTAGACACAGAATTATATTTGTATCAGTGAAAAAGGAGAGGCAAGTGAATTTTTAGGAAGAGAGTGAGAAGGAACAAGAGAAATGGTGGAACAGGGCTACAGAGAGTGTTGAAAGAACAAGGAGAATGAAGTATTTTCACAAGTAATTTATGTTTATGCACATACTCAAAAATGCAGCAAAAATGCTGTTGAGGAACAGTTTAGAGAGTGGCAGCTTCTTTTTCATGAACACTGAAAAACTTTTGTCTAATCACTTAAAGGATTTTTTTCACTTCTAAAAGCTTTGTAATACATTTTACATGCCTGAAATATAAAGCTGTCAGGTATATAATTTATCATTTGTAGGAGCCATTTGCAAGCTCACTTTCATCACAATGTGTGATAACTGTCCACAAGGTGCTAGTCAAAAGCAAATGTGTTGTCAAACTCAGGTGCAAGATGTTTTTCTATTCAAATTTGTACTGAAATCTCCTTTAAAAAATGCAAAACCCAATAAAGTATGCTAGCTGTTGAAGTAACAACAACAATGAAACCTCCTCTTGTCTCAAAACTACCTTTGCCCACCACAGAAGTGGCTGTTGATTTTTCCATGAGATTTTGCAGAGAAATGTCTCCCTGCAGCCAGCAGCTCTGTCCCTCTCAGTGCTGCTGGATCAGTCACTTGGCACCCAGCAAGGTCGTGTTGCCCTTGAGGTCTGTCCCTGACCTTTCCCCTCTAGTCTGAGCTGTCTGTGTCTGTCTCCTTTAGCCTTTCATCTGGGTGGTGTGGGATTTTTGAGAAAAACCATGGCTAACTTGATTTGGAAAGTGGCAGATCAGCCTTTCTGCTCTGTCCCTTCTCACCTCTAATTAAGGAATAACAGAAGATGAGCAGGGTGGTTCTCCAGATGCTGAGCCTTGGAGCAAGACTTTGGGATCTCTGTATATTTTCCAGTGCCAAGACACATCTGGCAGCTGTGATCGGAGAGAGCTGGACTTCTTATTCTGTGCTAGAGACAATGTAAGCAGAGGAAAAATGCAGGGATACTGTTGTGGAATATAGAACACAACTCTGTCTGTACTGAACTTTGGGGCCAAGAGAATATATTTTGACTGTGCATGTAAATATATTTTCCACAAGCTCTGAAACTTTGCAGGTGTACTTTAAACTGGGTCAGTAACACTTTTTTTTTGTTGTTCCTTCAGTTATCTTGATGAATTTGTAACTGCTAAGTTAAATATGCCCCTGTAAATGTGCAAGCACACTGACAGGCAGATCTTAAGCTGGGAGTTCCTTTACCTTTGGTGGATGGGGTGGTAGCTGGGATGGTGCTGTGTTGATTTTGAGGAGACAGGGAGCTGGTGTTAGCCTGTCCTGTGGGCTGGAGCTGGGGCTGTGCAGCTGTTTACATCCTTCCCCCGTGGCCTGGAGATAAGAGTAAGCTGTGCTGTGTAAGTTACAGCACTAATCAGCATCCTGAGGTAGTTGAAGGTTTCTGGCTCCTGGACAACCATAAAATCCTTTGAATGATTTCTGGGGTTGTAGGTGAGAGCAGGGCCTGTCAACAGCTTCCTTGGGTCTCCTTCAAATTGCAGTGTCATGCAACATGAATTGAAGGCCTAAATAATTTGGATAAATCATTGATATTAGAATTTCTTTTTTAACCCATTAAGCCCTCCCATAAAAAAGATTTTTGGATCTAGGTGAAAATTTAATGTAAACATATGCCTTTGTACTTTTTTAAAAAGCTCCATACTTGTGCTGTCTGCATTGGCATCAAGTGAATTATTCTGCTGCTGTTGAGTCACTTCAGTGCAGGAAACCTGTTGATTTTTGTCTACTTGGACTAGCAGGAAACTACAATTATTGTTCAAGACCTTCCTCTTCTGATGAAATGGTGCTCTTAAACCCAGGCTGGAACAAACTTCTGCAGAAAGTGGCTAGAATGTACATAGCAAAAAGGAACTGTGGCTGCTGGTAGGAAGGAGCATCACTGTCTGAGTGGTTTAGGAGAGCTGAGCAGAGTTCTGCTCAGAGGTACACTGTCCTAGGAGCCTCTGAGTCAGCTTCTTGTGGGGTTTGGGCAGCAGTGTGTGTCTGGGGAGGGGCTTTAACTCTGAATGCATTTTGCAGAGGCATTTTTCACCTCTGCTTTTGCTCTGCTCCCCTTCCTATGTGCATACATGCAATCTCTAGAGTGGTTTAGGCAAAGCTTTGCTGTTCTCTGCAAGTGGCAATAAACTGTACAAAAGCAATGTCCATAAGGCACATTGCTCAGGCTCTTTCATGATGTATGAAACTCATAGACTCATAGAGTCTATGAAACGTTTTGCTTTCAGGAATTGATACATGCTTTAAAACCAGTCTTCTGATAAAGCACCATGCCTGGAAAAAACCTGTTTCTGCATTAATTTTAATTATTTTTCAAACACTATGTGAAATACTTTGATTCATTGGGTTAAAAGCCCCTGAAATTAGGGAAATTTGCTTTGCTATAAATAGATTTGAAAACCACATACAGGTATCAGACAGTGCTAAACAATGCATGACCTGGATTATCCTGAGTAAGATGGCATTTTTAGCTACTTAGGTGTTCAGCTCTCAAATTCCTGTATTACAGGTGCAGTAACTGGAATAAGAAGAGAGTTTGTCTGCAAAGGTATATTTCTAGTTTCCACTGGTTTGAAGTTTCCCAAATTTTATTCATTGAGTACTTCATACATGTTTTATCTTATTTCAGAATTTTCTTCTTTACAGTCTACCCTACCATTATCAAGGAGCAAACAGCATAGGACATTTTGCTGTTATTAGTCATGTGTTGTGATGTATAGTACCATTAACCCTGTTTTTTTATGGTTATGTCACTGTTTTCTAATGTTATTTCACAGCTTAGATGCACCAGTCATTTGCATTAGCTCCTATTCTATATCTTTTTGCATTCCTCTTTCAATTATAAATACATGTTTGTGCCTCTTCCTTTCTTGCAGTTAATTTGCAGAATCATCCTCTATAAAAATTCAAAGCATGTTGCTGATGATGGTTAGTTTCCAGGCTCAATGGTAGGGTGGTTGTGCTTGACAAGAGAGTGAAATGTGGAAGTGCTGACAAGTGGCTGATGGCTGATTCTTGGCCCCAAGCACAGGACTGAGATATGAAAGATTATTGCTGTTATTATTATCTGTCACACAGCAAGAGCCGCTCTTTCCTAACTTCGGCGCCGACTTTATTTAGAAACAGAAGTGGAGGCTGGGCAGAGTTCCTCGTGGTGAGAAGCAGCTCCCTGCAGATGCCCAAATTAGCTGGGAATGATTGTTGAAGTCAGCAGGAGTGTTATGCCACTGGCATGGTCCTCTGTCTGAGCTGCCTTGCTCTGGTGAAGGCCCTCATGACTTCATCTCTTACTGCAGGATCTTCTGTGGCTGCGTATTTGTGAATCTGCCACTCTGTTCCACAGACTTCCAGAGAGCGCTGGCACCACTGTGACAGCCCAGGATATATCTGCTTTCCCCCAAGAAATACTTGGCTGCTTCAGAATCTGTTTCTGATATTGTTTTTTCTAGGGACCAGATTTTACCAGCTCTCTACCCAGAGAGTGCTTAGCCTAGCACTGAAAATACACTACTATGGCAATTCTCAGATTAATACCACACTAGTTTGACTTTCCATGAACTCTGTTCATCATAATACTGTTACTTAAACCACAATTTGTTAATACCTTTTTTCATTACAGAATGATAATATTTTTATTAATGATGTGTCCAAGCCTGATGCCATTGTTAATCCTCTTTAAGGATTTCAGGCATTTACTTTGTATTTTCAAGCTGGTTGTTCTGTCCTGTACTAACATGTTTTGTTACTGTACATTTAGTACCAGATTTATTTTGTGCTGGCTTCTGTTAGACTCCTGTTAGATTCCAGATGTCACTTATCTATAGAGTCTGGTATCTAGCTCTGCAAAAGCTGCAAGATGCAGTGTCAGCTATTTTTGCTTCATTTTGCAACTGCAGTCACAAGACTTGGTGTTTTTTAGACCTAGGAATTCTCTGTTAGACTACTGACTCAGCACAGTGTTATCCTAAATTATAAGGGTCACAGTCACTTCTGGGAATTCATAAGAGGTCGGGAAGTCTCCAGGAAATTATTTAATAAAAAAGATCCAGTGACCTTTAGAAAACCAAAAGATTCAGTGACATGAGTGGCAGTTATGGAGCAAATAGAGTAGTGGAAAACAGAAGTAACAAATGTAAATATTAGCCTGAGGCTGTAGTTTCTTGAAGATGTTAAGCTTTTATTGCCACCAAAAAAAGAGCCATTTTTTCTTTTTTTGTTCTTCCCATGTTCTGGTACAAATATTTGGCTACGTTGTGGGCCAGATGAGGAGAATGATCAAGGTTAGCATTAAACTAGCAAGAGAAAAGCTTGTTTTTAATAGCAGGTCTGTTCCTTGCCTACCTCCTCATACTGCTTCACAAGCACTTGATCTGACAGGGTGGCAAGGAGTGTTGCAGGACCTGCAGGAGCAGAAGGATCAGTAGTATTGCCTTTTATTTGGTTGCAGGACTTCCAAAAGTTCTATGAGAGAGTGATGGTTTGTCAAACTTTTTGAAAGCTGGTTCACTGTCATTCAATTAAATCAACTGCTAAAGAAAATTGCTCTCTTGTTGGTTTCTATTGTGAATATTGCTCTTCATGTTTCTCTTGTGTTGGGAAGTACAAGCAGTGGTTATTGTCCAGAAAAACCATCATTGCAGTTCCATACTGAATTTTCTTATGCAGATGCCTTCTTGCCTGCCAATTCTATGACTTTTAATCACAGAACTGTTTTGGAGATGGATTTCGTGGCTGACACAGCTGACTTGAGCCAGAGGCCTATTTATTCACAGCTTTTAAGTTTGAGGAAGTAACTTCTCATTCATGTAGCAGGAGTAATGGAAAAGACAAGAGGAACTCAAAAGTTATTTTTAGGAAGAGATAGTGTTTATCCCAGCAAAACTAAAAACGTTGTTGAGACCTTACACACTTGAAACCTAGACAGTTGTGGTTTTGTTACTCCATAATTATTTTAATGTGAAGGAATTTCTCTTAATGCATACTCTACAGCCCTGTCAGCTTCAGTAGTCCTCCACATACATTTTTATATCTATGCAAATTGGTATTTTTCTATGTGGTGTATGAAAAAACCATGAAAAAGCTGGAAGTCAATAATGCCAGAAAAATAGTAAACCTGATGATGTGCTTTCAAATGCACAAAGAACATTTTGTACACTTTCACAAATAAAAGTAAAATTGATCAAAAGCATCAGCATAAGAGCTGACAATAGTTTTGTAGTAGACTCTATGATTCAGAAGGAGAAAGTAGTGAAGGATGTACAGATGCCATTAAAAAGGCAACTAAGTTGGGAAGGTATGAAACCAGCCTGCTTGCCTTGCCTGGCATCTGGAAAGTGTGGAAATCTCCTGTCTAAGGAAAACAGAACAAAAAATAAAAGGACAGTAAACTGGGAGGAATTGCTTGGTTCAACATGAACAGCTCCAGCACTTCGGTTAGCATGGTGCTAAGGAAAGTTAGGCAGAGTTCTGGTCCAAGTTTTGGGTGGTGGTGAAGTGCTTTGACCTGGGGAGAGAAGTAGTTTGTGTAATGCTGCTGAGGAGGGAGAAAAGACCAAGATTAAGGAAAGTTTTGGTGGCAGAGTCAGAAGGGGATCTTGCGTGCCATTGCATCCTTGGATAGAATTAGCAGAGCTGTGGAGCTGGATTCCAGGAGTTTGTTAATTTGGCAGGAAGTTTCATCCTTGCACAGATCTGAGCCGACATGAAGTCATCCCTACTCACAGTGCGTTGGCAGAAGTGGAAATGGTTGTGGCCCTAGAGGCAGAACCAAAGGGGATTGAGGTGAAGAGTCATGCAAGGATGACATGCCCAGATGTATCACAGAGTGGGGAAATCTGGGTTAGCTACTGGATGAGGGATTTGCAGCAAGGAAAGCAGCAGAGGCTTGTGACATGGAGTCCAGTACAGCTTAGGAGTTGGCATTTGGTACAGTGTATTAAGACAGGGTTATTTCTGTACAGAAGCCTTTCAGTGTCTAATTTAAAATCCATGAAAACTAGCAAAAAGCTGAAAGTACAGAGTAAGTAAACATCACTAGAAAGGTGGTTGACAATAGATCCCTTGAGAAGGAAACAGAATACTTAGTTTGTTCATCATTTGCTATTTTGAGAATTATGGAAATTAAGGGGTAGACAAGCTTTTATTATGAAGACTGCAAACCCAACCAGCACGTGCTCTGCAGTCAGGTTGTAGGAAGTTCTGTGCCAAAAACCGGGTAAACAAGTGTGAACTGACCATTTCCAGAAGCAGGCAGAGTGGTTAAAATCCAGCACATGAGTTTGTTTGAACTATGCCTTTGCTGTGTTTTGGGGCTTCCCCACCATTTGTGTTGTGAAATTCAATGCTTCATGCAACAGTGCCACACTGCTCAAGTGGTTAGTGGAAGTTAATGTTTAGAAACATAATGCAAGCTACATTATCTTTGGGACTAAAAAATATGTATTGTGGAACTGGACTACTTACTGGCAGTCTGCAGTGTAAAGGAGACAGATCTTTAGTAGCTATTTCATTATGCAGGGTATTAAATGTCTTATTAGATTTTCAGTTTTTCAGTGTAAACACTGGACCTAACACCGAGAAACTACTACTACACCAAAGGGTATTGTTTTCAATGAGCAGGCAACTGATCAGTATTCAATATAGAAAACTATGAGGATTTTATTTTCTTCCTTACTCTTCTTGTCTTTCAAATCCAAAAATGTAGTGTGGGAGACAGAACTGCTTTTGAAATAAAATTTAACTATGTCTTTGGAGAGGAAAAGATGAATTTGTCATTAAGAGATTCTTCATAAATGGTGTATATCTTCATGAAAACATAATTGTTAAGGTCCTGTAGGAAAATTATTATAAACCTCATTTCATGATATGAAGACTCTGATGTTTTCTGGATACAAATAGTGATTTGCATATGAGAGAAGAGTCCTTGAAACCATAACAGCAAAGACACTTGTCCTGTGACATTCTGGAGGTTTTTGCTACTAGGAATTTTATTCTAATTTCCTAATGGAACAAATGCTTTTTTTAAGAGCATCTGTTTATTTGCCTTATTCCCCTTGATTTTTTTGAACCCTCTGCATGACACCAGCTAAAGTTGGCAAAAAAATAGAGGAACATAATTATTCCATAATTATAGGGACACAATAGTTCTTCTAAATTGAAAGTGGAGTAGGGGAATTAGTGCTTCTAACTGAAGGAAAAGCCAGTTCTGAGACACAACAGGCAGTGGCCGAGCCACACAGGTGTGCTGGCCAGCCAGTCAGTCCCTGTGCTGCTCTGAAGCAGTCCCAGCATCTACTGTCACTTTGCCAGCTGTGCAGCCGTAGGATACAAGTGGAAGCAGGGACAAGATGGGTGGGAGCGGGCTGAGGTGATTAGAAGGCATTGGCTGCTGTGGGAGGATGGATCATTGGAGAATACAAATAGTGTTGAAGGCAATCTCCCCCCTGAGGAGTTGCAGCTGAAATAATTACCACAGAGTAGGAACAGCCCTGCCCTTAATAGGCCACAGCTATGTGCAGTAAGGATGGGTGCTATAGAAGAGTGGGTTAGCTGCTGGAGAGGAGAGTTGGAAGCTGTGTCGTGGGGAGGAAGGGTTAGGTGGTTGTGCAAGGGACAAGGAAGGGTTACTATGTGCTGTGAGGGACACTGAGCATTAGGTGGTTGTGCAAGGGACAGGAAGGAGCCAGCCAGCTGTGCAGAAGGAAGAAGTGAAAAGGAGTCAGTGTTGTGAGGAGCTGCCTGTGGGAATTCACAGAGAGATGGTGTGAAAGTTTTACAGTAAGATAATAAACTGGTGCCCTGTACGGGGATGAGTCCTGACAGGGTGCAAATCCATGGTTCTCCAAGCTTCACTAATTCTGCTGTTCATGAAAGAATTATTGGATGCCTTTGGATGTCATGTTCTTTGTAGAAAGATGAAATACCATGGAGGTGTACATAGAAGTTTCACATATTTCTAGGCAGATGAAACAATTCTTTCTTTCACTCACCTTATATCATCTTTGTCAAAATAAAATGAAGAGCAAAAATGAGCAAGTTTATCTTCCTGATTTCTCTTTGATGAGAAAAAAAAAATTGTTCTGGAGATTTTTTTGTTAAAATGATCAAGGTTTCATTTCACCTTGTATTTCAGCTACTTTAGTGGAAGTCTTACCAGTTAAGAAAGAGACAAATGAAAAGTGTTAAAGAAAGGCTGTCTGCATCTCCCTAGTGAAATGCCAATGCTCAGAGTTACAGTTCTAGTATTTGCTTTCTTATCCCAAATGGCATTTGCTGCAGATAAGATTGTAAGGGAGTTTGGTTCAGCTTGGCAAGCTGAAGGATGGGTTGCACTAACATGTGGTTTGTAAACAAGGAAAGGCATCAAATATATTAAATTGGATTTCTGTGGGTTTTCTGATGGCTCACACCTGGTTGCAGTAGTAAACTCTGCTCTTGGGATCTTTACCTGTCAAAGACTGACTCAGAGAAAGGAGAATGCCTTCAAGAAGCTTGGGAGGCTTGGTTGGATTTCAGCAATCAAGCTGCAGACAAGGAAGATTAATGACAGAGAAACAATACAGAGTCATAGGGCATAAAGATTTTAAGGAATAGCCTTAAAACAGGTGACAGCATAGCTCAGGTTGGAAGGCAGCTCTGGGAAAGGTTTGGGCTAGCTCTCTGCTCAAGCAGGGACAGCTGGAGCCAGTTGCCCAGGATCATGTTGAGATAGGTTTTAAATATCTCCAAGGACAGAGACTCCACCAACTCCCTGAGCAACCTGTGTCAGTGTTTGATCACCCACACAGTAAGGAAACCTAATCAAAAATAGCAACAACAAAAATTAAGAAAAATGTTAGCTGTATTTCATTAAGCAGAGGTCCTGGTCCAGTCCTAGTCCATCAAAATCACTACTTTGCTACTTTTCTGGCTGCTGGCCAAATAGTAATATACTGTACAGACAGGAGCTTGTAGTCTTGAATGCTCAGGGCACAAGTTGTAAGTTACTGCAGATTGAAGTCACACTGTGTCCCAGGCTCATATCTTGAAATGTAAACTTACTATTCTATGTTTACTAAAAATGGCATTGTGCCTGGAAAAAAAAGGACAAGGTAAGAAGATAGCAGGAAAGGCTGAGGGGAATATGTTGTGGATGGGGGGGGCAGCACAGGTGAAAATGTTACCAGGAGTAAATGTTACCCATAGAGTCCATTAGCCCATGCCAGAGGACTTGGAGGTCCAAGCAGTGTTGGGCACTCCTGCAGTGCCTCCCTCTCTTGCCAGTGCTCTCCTATTAGAGGAGGGTCCCAAGCACAGATGGCTCAGGTAGCTGTCCTGGGATGGCCTCAGGAATTCATTGCATCCTTTAACTTCTAACTTCAAACACAGAACCTTTTAGTGCTTTATGTGTATTTCTTTCAACACCACACAGCTCCATGCTGGACAGCACTGAAGCAATTTAATTTTCAGTTGCTTGTCTTCAAAAATTTACTTGGGTGATTGTGCTATCAGTCCTTTATTTCTCACTTTCATAGCACAGTAGTCATTTAAAACAGAGGATGCATATATATAGACCAAAGAATAGAGTGATGAGAAATATGAATATGTGCAGGGTAACTAAGAGGTAAATCCAGCCCTGGAAATAAGGGCAGGTTGCATGAGTAGAAGAAAAAAACAACACAGGCAAAATTGGAAGATAACAGTGATGTCTTTTATAAAGAAGCTGTTGCTGTATCATTTGAAATCAGCACAGAATCAGTCAGAGGAGAGAAGGCAGATGATAAATGATTCATTTGCTTTCCTCCTCCTTGAGATCCCTTTCTTTGCCAGCTTGAGTTAACAGATGTCTTAAAGATTATGAATTCACAGGAAAAGTAATGCAAGACAATGGGCAGCCAAGACAGTATTCTGATAGTCTAAATATTTTGTTCTTCATATGTTACCAGCTATTGAATCTCAAAATCTAGAAAAGCTCTTGTATTAGGGAAGGAATTTGCTCACAAACGCTTTGGTTCAATGAGGCTTTCAATGAGAAATGGTTCTTCTGTGTTTGAACTATAATATCTTTTGTTCATTGTGATCCAGCCTTTGGTTACAGGAAAGTCAGCTGGGCCTGGGGAAATGTGAAGGCTGATTTTCTGTTGTGCTCTACATCAAATAAAGTCTTCTTGTAGAACTTTGTGATCTTTGGTGAGAATGAATTTCAAAGGACAGTTATCTTTAATGGTATCAAATCTTTCAGGGTTAGTTCAGTGCAGTCTGTTTTCAGCTTCAGTACAGGACCATTTCTCTGCAGTCACTATTCACTAGGTGGGATTCTTGCATTAATATCCTAATCCCTTCAGGGATTGGGAAGTTCCACCCCCCAGGTTTGTGTTGAAGATGCCAAAGAATTCTTTAAGAATACTGAGACTTGTTACGATGAAAATTTTGCAACCCAAAACAAACATGACAGTGTATCCTTTGTGGGTTTCTACACTGAAAACACATTGCATTTACAGTAGCAGAAGCAGAATAAAATGTGAAGTAATTATTCTGACTCAAAAGAGATTATTTATATACTCCCTCTTTAGGAGAAAGGCTAGACACATTGGTGAATATCTTGTCATTTATGTGTCTCTCTGTGCTAACTGAAGTGAAAACTGGAGGACTGAGGGCTCTGAAGTGGCTGCCAATGCTGTGCACTGTGAAAGCACCAAGGGGCCTTGTTTGCAGAGCCACTCTGTGCTTGTCTGCAAGCAAATGTGCTGCCATGAAGCACAAAGTTCTGTACTGCAGTGCTGGTCTGCAGTTAGATGGACCCTCTGTCTCTGTCTTCCTCTGTTTCCACACACAGATTTGGCTTTGTTCACTAAGCTGAGTGGAGTTCAGAGGTCTTTTACATGCATACATATCCACTGCAAATTGATTTACAAGAGCATGTTTACACTCAGAGTGAAGGCCAAATGGTCATCAGATTTGCTGTCATTCCAGCTCTGGGTTAAACTTCATCTGTTGGAGAAGGATATAAAACAGTGCTGTGTTTGCTTTAGCCTGTTGCTACAGAGTCATCATCCTACCTTAGTGCACTCTTTTTAAAGTATAAATGATTTCTTTGTCTTTACAAAAGGTTGTTTAAATTGCAGTTTTAGTTCAGGCTTCATCTCTCTTACTGGGTTGTAAGATACTGAACATCTGTGAACACCACAGAATGACAAAAATAGGTAAATGGTCTAAGAGCACTTTTTACTCCAAGAAAAAAAGGAAAAAAAAGTTAAGTAATAAGTTTCTGTAAGTTTTAAAGTAAAATTTCTATAAATAAAAAAGCATGAATCATCTCAGATGCAACTACTTTATCAGATATTTTTCTTGCTTCATCATCCGTCTTGCAAGGCAAAAGATATTGAATTACACAAAGCCTTAAAAATTATTATTTCAATCTTTCCTTGCAGCATAAAGATATCAAGTATCTTTTGTGAGGTACTTGATTTAAAATTTTTGTCTGAGATGTGGAGTTAAAAACTTGCTTTGATAATTTATTCCTCTTAGGTGTTGCTTGATGCTTAAATAAACTTTTCTATATTACTGGATTTCATTACTCAATAATGTAAGCAGCACACACTTGATGAGAACAGCCAGTATTCATATTAGTTCCCAGGTGTTGGCTTTTGTAGAGATATTTAGACTGATATTAGTAGATGACTTAATATTTACAACTGTGTCAGGATATGGTGTGGCTCATAGTAGCTCTGTAAGCAAACATGCTACTGCTATTCACAACGTAGAAAATAATTCTAGCCCTGAGGACAAATATGAGCATTAGCCTGCAAGTGGAAGTTGGCTGTGGCTGCAGCTGTGCTGTGGGAATGCAGCTGAATGCAAGGCATGACTGGGAGGTGGCTGGGAAAAGTTATTTGAAATGCCTTGATCATTCAAAGGCTGCCAATGAAATCTGCATACTTCACCTGTTCCCCTTCTCCAAACAGCACCACAGATTAAACAGAAAACAATCAGAAAAAGCTGATTAATCTTTGATCTTTTCAAAGCAAGATTTTAGAGGATATTTGTACCTGAAGTAGTGATGAACAGCACATGATGAAAGGGCTGTGAAAAGTGTTGATCCCATGGTACTGTGGGAGTCACTGCCTGCTGTTTTACCTGTTAACATGTCAAATTTCAGTTGCTTTTCTGGCCAGGGGCTTTCCTGTGTCCCTTCATGTCTAGAAGCTTTCTTGAGTGAGGCTGTTTCTTGTATTCTATTGTAGCCTCAACATCTGAAGAGGGGAGTGTTGACACCACAGTGTGTACTGGGGCCTCTAGACAAGAGTGAACACCATATTGAGACATGACAGTGCTTCCAGTGACTAATGGAGCAATTATAAAGTTTGACTATTGCTTTTCATGTAACAAATATAAAAGTCTTTAAAGTCATGAATGATCAGTGGGCTGAGATTGCAGCAAGGTTTTTAGGAAAGCTTGTGTTCATAATGCTTAAATGGAAAGCATTTCTAAATGTTCTTTCAAATTGATGGAACAGAATTGTAGGCTGATTATGCATATCTCTGGCTGTATAAACAGCTGGAAAATAAGGTTAAACCTATGGCTGTTGTTATCCTACAGTCTTAATCTGTATATTGAATAATATTCATACAGAACAGGAAATATGTGGCTGGAAAAGTATGTAGTAGTTGTAAATCTTGTGGGTAATGAAGCACTAGGAGTATATTACAAAGAAATTGTGTGCATTAATTTTTTCATACCTTAGTAGTGGTTGCTTTTAGTTATGGCAAAGAAGTTACAGGAGAACATTTTCTTGGACTGACATTTTTAAGCCCTGTGATTGATACATGCATTTCTCAAACTCATTCCATCATTTTCTGCCCTCATAAATAGACTGTATCTCTATCACCCAAGTGTCCTTGTTATTCTGAATGGGTATATTTCATTATTGTAAAGACAAAAATGCATCTTTGCAGGATTTAAGGGGCTTTTTTATTCAGGCAGGAAAACAGAACAGTTAAGGAAGAAAGGAACTGGGCAAGTAGAGTGTTGTAATAGTTGTGAAAAAGAGTTTGAGTTGAGCACACTGGGCCTAATATTGGGCCACTTTGGACCAGTATCTTTTCTTGAGGTTTTAAGATGCTCCATGGTTTTGGTTTTCTGTTTATGCTGGGTTCATGTTCTTGGTTTAACATTAATGATTGCAGTCAAGGAAATCCCTTACATTCAGGGCTCTTAACCTCTGAATGTGCTTAGGAGCAGAAGATTTTGAGGAATAAAGCCTGCTTTTTTTGAGAACTAAAGCTACAAGGCAGTGATGGCAGAATTGAATGTTATACCTTTTGGCATTTTTGATTAAACACCCTCTTGACAAATTACAGCTTTTGACTGTGTTAAAATCTTTTGGAGAAAAAAAAAAGGATGAAAACCAAAAGAACTTGATTTGTTTGTGGCATCTTTTGAAAATGACACTATATTAAAAAACTAAATTGCTGGCAGCCTTCTTACCATGAGCCATCACTCTTAATATTTCATTAGTTTAGTAAAAATGAATACTTATAAATGCCATAGAGACTTGTGTAACTGATGAGAGCAACTAAAAATATACGGGAGAAATTCTGTGGCATTCAGAGTTTCTCATGACCAAAAAAGTGAAAATGCTGCAGAGCTGGCTAGATGCAGGTATTGCAAAACTCTGCCTCCTCTTTTTCTCCAACCCTGCCTGAGGTGGCTTTTCACCCCCTGCACTGTATGTGTAGGCTGACTTTTGTTTCTCTTTGTTCCATGTGTTGCTCAGTTTTGGAGGATAATGATACACATCTGATCTGCTTGATACAGAAATATTTCTCCTCCACTTGTGGAGGGAACTATCCTGTGTGGCTCCTCTGCCAATGTTAGTTTTTTGAAGTTGTGGGACAAAGAATGGTAATTTTCACTTTCATTACTGAGGTACCTTTCAGAAAACCTACCTTCTGTTCAGCCATCACAGAGCTAATGGTGCCTGAGGTGGTAGAGAGCCAGCAGCAGCAAGAATAATTGATTTATTTCAATTTATCATATTTGTTTATTGCTGTTCTGGACATGTATTCCTGAGCTCTTGTACAGCCCTCAAATTCTAAAGTATAGCATAAGATACCCTTTAAGACAGCAGGCTATTTTGGATTATAGAGTTTTCATGATGGTGGCTGAGAAATAATAACAAATCTGAGCACGAGGAGTGCAATCAAGGGCTCCTCCTGGAGCCTTTTTCTCTCAGCAGAGCTGAAGGACAGGTGGTTGTGTAACCCTGCACGCTGAGCTGCAGCGTGTCAGCAGCCCAGTGAGGAGTCCTGCCAGAGCCCTGCTCTCCACAAGGTTCTGAAATGTCATGGCTTAATTGCCATGGGAGACACATGCCTGAGTGCTGCTGCCCAAGTGACTGCTCAGGCTCTCAGTGCCCGTGTTGCAGAGTGAGACCCTTAGCCCCAGACTGCCTGAGTCATTTCCCCAGTTTACCAGGGCATCTCTTAACTTCCCAGTGTCAGCTTTCTAGAATTTAGGATTTGTCTGGGCTTGTGTTTCAAGGCAAATTTAATGTAGTTTCCTAGGCTTTAGGAGCACTGCTGAACTGGAAAGTGAAGTGTTTGCTGTTTGTGGATGTGTTACTAATTTTGTTTAATTTTGTTGCCTTTAATGGCAAAATGAACAGATTGTACAGATATTCTAGAGGAAAATAAAACCCTAGATTAAAAATCTGACTGATGTCCTTGATGCCAAATATGAAAAAGAGTTTTGGTTTTTGTGAAGCGTTGTTGATTTATTTCATGTGTTCATTTCGTAATAGCTCTCATGACTGCAGCAAGCAGAAAAGTCATTGCTGTATTTTTTGCATCTTTTCAGCATTTCTTGACACATTTGTTTAATGCATGTTGTTACCTGTTGGAATGGAAATAAAATGTTGACAATGGTGGGTTTTTTCCTCACTAAGAGAGGCTTATTTGAAACTGATCTAACAGAAGTCAGAGTAAGACCTGCAATGTAATGTCATTACAGAGAAACTGAAAATCTGTTGAAAAGCATGGATACTCTGGTATCTTAAAATTAAGTAGCACAGTTGTTAACAGTCTTTAAGAAAAAGTCATAGTTTTTAGAGGTGTTTGTGAATTTTACTCTTTAGTTAAGTTGACCAGAAGTCAGCAAGCTGCTGGTATAAAGCTAATACTTTTGGAGAGTAGCGTGTAGGAATCCATGTGGTTAATTTAAGTGCCTTTGTTATAGTGAGGAGAACATAACAAAAACTGAATATGCACTGTGGTTTTGCAATTTAGAGCTATTTTATGTCATTTACTGTATGTTTGAAGTGCTGATGTGTACAGGCAGTTTAAGCTATGTGAATTATGTGACAATAAGTAGCAAAGATGCAACAGCAACTCATGTTTGCTTTTGGTTTATTCAAATGTTTTCTCTAGAGATCAATACAAAATAGCAGCAAAGACCCAAGAAGTTGGCAACTATCTCGAAATTTAGCTAAGGGGATAAAATTTTGGGGATTCTCCCATGATAACATGATGTATATGCAATGAGAATGGCAAGAGAAAAGACCTTTTTGGGCCATTTGCAAATCTTTTGTTTCTGTTCTTGCATTTTTAAACTTGGTCTGTCATCGAAGAAAGAATATTTCAGGTTTGTATATTCCTTCTGGGTCTTTAGAAAAGCTAATTTATTGCTACAGATATCTATTGTCTGCAGTATTTCTTGAAGCTGTTTAGATGATGAAGTTTAAGAGGTACAGGTACTAGAGTTAGTATATTTGATAAACAATCACATTTTCAGTTCTGCATGTGGTTGAGTTTACTATGTAATTTAATGCTGTATTTTACACTTTCTTAAAGATAGATTACAAAGTATGTAGCCTGGATGCAAACTCCTAGGGCTCCTGTTAGTTTGGAGTTGCTTTGTCTAATTTGCTTGTGATGACTTAACTGCATTCTTGATTAAATTTCTATTCCATTTATGTGCATTTTAAAACTTTCAGATCAAGAAAGAAAAAATGTTGGCAGCGTATGGTTAAACTCTGGAAGTGTCTTTTGAGTTTATTTACAGATATTTATCTGATGTTTCCTTCTGCTTTGGGTTAGGCCTAAGTGATGATCTCAGCCTCACTAGTATTGTGGTTCTGCCTGTCACACGCACAAGCCTGGCTCCAGCTGTGGCATATGGAATTAACTTCTTAATTAATTTCTCCCAAAAGCTTTTGACCACTAGTACTACGTTTTTGCTGTAAGTTGCTTCAGTTAATTACTGCTGTTATGCAAAAGAATTATACCCATTAAAACATGCTGCTGCATGTTTTTAACAAAAGAATAAATTAATTGAACAATGAGGCTTGCTGCTATTCTGACAGTGCATATGTGTTAAAATGAGATAGTGTCAAAAAAAGGTGTCTTCCAGCCTTTCAGGTTCCTCACAGACAAATCCTGGCCATAAAATCCAGAGCAGCAGCCAGATGGCTGAAAGTTGGAAGTGTTGCTGTGGAGTCTAGCAAGAGAAAACACTCCTGGGTAACAGTAGAACATTAACACACTCAGAGTAATGCATTACTAGCAGTGATGCCATACTGCATTGTGGCTTAATTGTGCTTAGTGGAGTCCTGCAGTCTCTGTGATTTAGCTGCACATGTCAAAGCAGGGTGATTCCCAGTTCATCTGCCTGTAGGAAAACACAGCAGCTTTACATAACCCATTTGAGAGAGTACTGGAAGCACCTCAGATATTCTTTCTCCCCTCACCTCCTTCAGTTTATCTTTCTCTTCTCTGGCATATCAATGTCACAAATTCAAAAGAGACCAAAAAACCCAAATTAAACAACCCCCTCCCACAAGCACATCTTCACCCCCACTATGTATTTCCCCACCCAATATTCCCTCCCATCTTAGTTCTGTTTTCTGCTAGACAGTTCTGTTTTCTGCTACACCTCAGCAAGTGTTTTTGTCATCCATCCAAAGCCATTCACCTTTTGACAGCATGTGGATGATGACGGAGATGGAATTGACATGTCAAACCACAGGTCAGAATTACACTGCCAAAGCCCTCCAGGAAAATAAAGAAATTGGAACTTGACCATTCTGGCGCCTTCTAAAATCAGAATGATGTTTTTGCTCGTGGGTGAGGATAAGAGGATGGAGTCCTTGTACTGTGGAAGATAGTGACAGAATCCACATTAGAATTTAGTATGACTATGACTTTATCTGAAGTCTTCTAACACTATCTTCAATACACTTAAAGCAATTTAAAAAGCTAACATTTTTAATGCTGTTTGCTCTTAATTAAGTAGATTTCTCAAAAGCATCTAACTTTTGGAAGGAGGTTTGCAGTCCTACCTTCTTTCTCAACAAGTGCATTTTGATACACACAGTTGTCATGGATAACTCATATTTTGCTTCTGCTTAATGGTAGAAGGGAATTGGCTAAAACGAAAGGGGAAAACTCATTTTAGAGTGTTCCCCTTTAAATTGTCTTACACCAAGACAAAAAGTCAGTTATTTCAAAAACCAAAACTGTGATACAGTAAGCACCAAGGCTGACTGTGCAAAGCAGCTGTACCATTAAAATATATACACCTATATGTGTGTAAGTCATCTTTAGTTATGCAATAGTTGCCTTTTGTCTTTTCACACATTAAATTTAGAACTAGTTTCTGACTGAATCATATCAAAGCCCAGCTTGTCTAGCCAGGAGACACTGACTGAGCCAGTCACAGTTCCTTTACAGTCCCCCAGTTACAAATACTTTAAAGATGGAAGAATCGAAAGTCAGACTGAGACTGATGGGCAGAAAATGCCATGTGCAGGAAAATCTGAAATAGAAAACAGGAAATTTCTTCATCTTGTCATTTTTGTCCTAATAGAGCAACAGGATAGGCTACAAAGACATTAACATCTGGGAAAATTAGACTCTACAGAAACCACCATATAACCCACTCGGAGATGCACACAATTATGTAAAAGTCTGTTTCATGACAGAGGTTTTAAATAAAAAAAAAAAAAAAGGAGTAGTTTGGATTTGAGAATTCCAGTTAACTTTGAAATAGTTTACTTTCTATTTATGTTGTTTCTGCTGCTGCTGTACTTTTCAGCTAATCATGAGCTGTCAGTTTGTGCCCTTTTCTGGGTCTGATGGCAGCACGTGAGTGCCAGTGTGATGTTTTTTTTTAGTGTAGCATTGCCTCAGCTCTTGATTCTCCTTACAAAGGTAAGTACTGAGCGCCAATGAGCTGTCATTGTCCCTTCTTTGCTGCTAATGCCAGAGGAGCATTTGAATGTATGGAAATGATGCTCTCTCTTGGGTATTTACAGCTGGAGGAAGCCCCTTTGAGGTCTCCTGCTGTCAGAGGCAAACCCACCATTTTAAGGATCCGATCAAACGCCACTTAGATTACACCACAAATTAGATTTGTGCCCTCAAAGATTTGTTTGGTTATTTGTTTCAGACTTCTAAATATAAGTTAATAATTCCTTTTTCCATATGGCCTAAATTTAGACCTTTTAAAGTTAGTCAGTTCTAGCCACACCAGTAGAAAAAGGGCTGTAGAGCTTTTCATCTCATGTTCTTCTCAAGGGCACCATGCATTAGCATGCACATAAGGACCCTCAGCACCTTCTCCTTAAAACCAAAGGTATTCACTGCTGGCTCTGTTGTCTTGCATTAGATCAGAGAGAAGAACTAATTGGTACATAGGATCAACTAACTGGTACATAGATTCTGTGTCTCTTGGTGGCTAGCTGCCCCTCACTTGGGTATTTCTTTTAAGAAAGATTTGGAAGGAGAGGGGAGGGCAGTGAGACAACCAGGAGACTAATGGAGATAAATGCAGACTTTCACTAGATTTTGTATACAGTAGTAAAATAACTTTATGGATTGGGAATACAGCTGTGTTATTAACATCCAGAATTGTGTTTATTTCTTACCCTCAAAAATATTCTCCAAAGAGTCACACAATATTTATTATTAAATAGCATGACAACTGCCATCTGTCACATCAGGAAACATCAGCATATCAGTTGCTACTTGATGTTAGAAATCATAGTGGGAATGCTATTTTTAGGGAAATAGCCAGCCTCTCTTGCACAATGAAAGAAGCCCTCAGTATAGAAGATGTTTATTACATTTTGGTTATTTGGAATGCAGCTGTGTAAAGTTGTCAGTTTAGGACCATTTTAGTTTAGATGGTGAAAAATGAGAAGGCAATTTAAGTGGGGAAAAGAGCCAATTTGAGTTGAGTTACACTGGATTAAGGTATTCATTTTAACATTCAAAAAGCTGCCACTCATGCAGGATTGCAGTGGCTGTGAAAAATATTATCAGAAAGCTAAAATCAGTGGATTGCTTTCTACCTTCTTTTTTAGTTTCAATTACTAGGTTAGGGAAAAAAGTCTAACTTTTTTATCACTATTCACTCTAGAGCAGGATTATCAAGAGATGTTGCAGAACAAAAAGTAGACTCACCATATATTCTATTTCTGTAATTTAATTTCAGATAAGGACCATGCTTGGAATGTGTTTACACTTTCAACTTTGGTGTACATTGAGCATGTTTAACAGTCAAGAGAAATAGCATAAGAGAAAGTACATTTACTTGTATAGAGTGCCTGTATATATTTGTGTGGATACATGCATATAAATTGTATGAAATAACATGGTTTATACAATGCACACCTCCTAGAGAAGAGAGAATTGTCAGGGAATTCTGTGTTTTGAATAAATTTTCTCTTCCTGCCTTCTGCTCCTCTACCACATTCCAACACAGGCATGATTTGTATCAGCAAGTTGTACTTCAGCTAACAGAAGCTAAGCAGCCAGCTTAGCAACTTAATTTAGTGAAACTCTCTCATCTCATATAACTATAATTACATGTAAGCCAGCAGATCTGGCAAGTGAACCTCTGGAATGGAGTATTTTCACTTATCTCTCTTGAAACTCTCATGGCAGAAGTGTCAAGTTAGGGGTCTTACTCAAAGCTATGGATTCACAGCCTGGACATCCAAGCTAGAAGAGAAAGATTGCTGTTAACATATTTTCCAGTGTCTGACAGATTATCAAAATGAGCCTGTCTTAACCTTACTAACTCAGCTGCAATGGTTTTCCTTCTATTTTCTTTAAGCTAACGTTAGTGCACCTTACCAATACACGTGTGTACAGACATACACAAAGAGATACACCTGCATGGTATATAAATGTGAGCTCCTGCCTGGTGCAGTAGGACTATCTCTGTGACTGCCCCACCTCCCTGGGGCCTTGGCATTACAGGTGTGAGGCTCTGCAAGTGGAACTGCACAATGGTGACTGTGGTGCATCTGCCTTGGAAATCTCATCAAGGCGATGTCAGCCTCTGCCCTTTGTTGAAACTGCTACCATAAAAAAAAAAAAAAAGGCAGGTCACCATTGTGGAAGACTGTCTTCTGGAGGGAACAGAGATCCTGATATGCCAACAGGACCCGTTTCTTTGGGAACTCAGCAGTCTCCCTGGGGCCAGGGTTGAAGGTGTGGATGGAAAGGTTCCTACCCTGGTACAGCCCTCAGGTTATTGTCCATTATTGATTTCTCAGGTAGGCAGTGATAAAGTTGCAGCTAGCAGATTGAGGGCAATTGGGAGGTTGATTATTCAGGGCCTGGAGACACGTGCTTAAGGGTTCAGGAGCACAAGCAGTATTTGTAGTATTCTTCTCTGTCCCTCCCAGTGACAGGGAATGAGGATGCAAGAAGACACATGAGCCAGCAGATCAATACCTTGCTCTGAGCCCTTCCCCACAAGAAAGACACTGAGGTGCTGGAGTGTGTCCAGAGAAGGGAACAGAGCTGGTGAAGGGTCTGGAGCATGAGTCCAATGAGGAACAGCTGAGGGACCTGGGGCTGATTAGCCTGGAGAAAAGGAGTCTGAGGAGGGACTTCACCACTCTCTATAATCACCTGAAAGGTGTTTGTAGTGAGGTAGGAGTTGGGCTATTCTCCCAAGTGACAGGATGAGAGAAAATGGCCTCAAGTTGTGCCAAGGGACATTTAGATATTAGATATTAGGAAACATATTGGATATTTGGATATTAGGAAAAATCCTTCACAGAAAGTGTTGTCAATCATTGGAGCAGGTTGCCCAGGGAAGTGGTGTAGTCACCATTCCTGGAGGTATTTAGAAGACACACAGGTGAGGAGTTTAGGGATGTGGTTTAGTGGTGCACTTCAGAGTGCTCTGTTAGCAGTTGAACTACACAGTCTTAAAGGTCTTTCCCAACCTAACTCAATTCTATGATTCTGTGAAAAAAATATAAAGAATGGTTAATGAGTTATTTGTACACCTCTGAAAGAGTTGTAGACAAAAAGATACAGCTGATACCTTATTTTCTTATAAGCTTTGGATCCCTTCCCCATCCCTCTGGTTTCTGGATTTGCCTACACCATGTGTACAGAACATAAGCCTAGAAGAGAAATTTTAGGGAATACAGCTGGAAAGATCCATTGGGTGAAGTTTGTCCATCCTGTCATTAGGAAGCACAATTATTTAAATTTTGGCTCTTTTTTGTAAGGTAAATCTAGGCAGATAGACGAAGTATCACAAACATTCACATTCTGATAACAATGCTTGAAGAATAATTTTTCACCTTTAGTAACTTTCCCTGGCTTTTCTTTGGCATGGAATTTAATTTTCATTTTATGATTTCCCTATTTCCTTCATTTCCCTCAGGAGAGAGAAGCAGAAGAAGAAGATGTCAGGTGGCTTTCAGTTACATGCCTCAAAATGAAGATGAATTGGAATTAAAAGTTGGCGACATCATTGAAGTTGTGGGAGAGGTGAGCACATCTTTAATTGGATATTCATACATGCATTTCTGACATGTCTTCTGCATGCTAAGCTCCTCAGTGTATAACTTAAACCAGACAATTTTCTTCTCTGCTATGCTGACCTGTCTGGTTTGGGTTACTGTTGGGGATTAGGGGATGTTGGTTTTTTTCTTATGGATTTTGTGTCTTTTTTTTTTCTCCTGTAGCATTTCTGCTGGTTTTACATCAGTTGACATTTCAGAGTTCAGTTCAGGGAAAGAGCTCCAAATTTTTGCCACAGAGAAGAACCAAAGATTAAAGCAGAAGAAACTTTTCACAGTTTGAGTCAGCCAGCCACAGGGAAAAATTACCTATGCAAAGTTAGACACATTTCAGGAATTTACTTGAATCTCCACTGGAGTTCACCTTTTGTCATCTTTGGCAGCAAATTTTAAGAATTTCATTTTGGTCTTAATCAGTTTAAAAAAGAACTAAAACCAAATAAAAACCCCCAACAAAATATTTTGAGACTCAAGAGCCTCTTATTTTGGTTAGAACTGGATGTGAAAAATTAATTACATGAGCTAGGAAAAAATTATGCAGGCTTGCAGAGAGGGACAGAGATTTTCCTTACATGGGTGACTCTGGCTGCAGGGTCAAGAAATGGTGTTTGCTCCCAATACCTTCAGTGTTCCATTAGCAATTCTACAAACATCTTCTTGATAGCATGAAGGACCCATGTTAAAATGATAACATGCGTCCTTTAAGCAGAATGCATTTAAACTCATTATTCTACTTAGCTTTAAAAGGAAGACCCTAGTCTGCTCAGGCAGCCAACATAACGTGTATTGCAGTTTGTATCATTTATTTGTAAGATTTTTTTCTCTGCCATAACTCAGCAGTCAGTAATTAAACATTCATTTTCTTGTCTAGGATATACAGTTAATTTACTTTTTCCTGCCTCTGTCACTTAAGCAATCAGTTTGAAAAGAATATAAATTCTGCTGTAATCTATATCGTATCCAGCATTTTCTTATAAGAGATTAAATTCTCACATCTGAATGTAAGAAGCTTAGTGATCACTGGTTTTGCTCTAACCTATCTGTGCACACCAGCTCTGCACATCATTCTTCCCCTGGAATCAGACATGATGTGTCACTTAACCAACCTTATTCTGTCTGTGAGCAGTTTTGTAATGGGGGAATTCAAGGCTATAAGAGCATATTTTGAACATATTGTAAACTCCATATCATAATGAGTTTCATGACATCACATGCTGTTTTCATTGGGCAATTTGAGGTATATTTCACCTCACATGGCCCTGCAAATACTACTTGAAAGTTTAAAGTCTGTGTCTTTTAAGAGTAAATTGATGAAATAAAACCTTTTCCTAGTATCCAGCCAACAAATTAACTCTACTGAATGAATTATATGATTAAATAATTTAGATGACACACTAGGCATCTCTTATGGAATGTATCTCATCTCTTTTTAAATTTGAAAAACTTAATTATACATGCCTGATTTATTTATATCCAAAAGAGACTGAAAATATCAGCATTAAAATTTGAAAATGTAGAACTATAAAAGTGAAACATTCCATATACTTGCATGTGTGTACTATAGTTAAGGGCATGTTTTTTGAAACCCATTTGGGTTTCTCTTTTGGGTGAAAGTAGATTAGCTGGCAGAACAGGGAAAATAGGATATTCAATAGAAGTTCTCAGTGCTTCAGGAAGTATTGTTGTGAGACTTTTATTTTCCATTATGGTTGATGCTAAAGAGTTGATGTTGAACTTGTTGTAACTTCCTCTTCTGCTGTTATCTTAACAGTATTAATTCCTCGAAAAAGTAGAGTAGAATGTGTCCTTTGAAACAGGAACTTCGTTTGATGCAGAAAGTTGCACCAATGAATGTGCTGATGTAATTGTTAACCCTTCTGCTTTTAAGCAGGGCTGAATAAAAAGTCATTGCATTGAAATAGAATTCATAGTGGTTTTGTCATTATGCAATGCTTCTTATTTCAAAGGATAAATATTTGAGGTGAGCGACTTATTGTTTAAAAAATATGTTTTCCTCAGTTGTGAAAATTGAGGGTTTTTTTTTCAAGGGCCAAAATCATGTTCTGTTATGGCAGAAAACTCCCCCAAAGAGCCAGAAGAAGCCTTTCCACATAGGTTACAATTTGAGATAATTCTTGTAAAATACAGATTTTGTTTGTAATTACTTAGGATTAAAAACTGGATGATATCTTCCACATTATTTAGAGCAGTTCAGTGTAATTAGAACATTAATGGTAATTCACTTTCCATTTCCAGTTGTTCTTTTCTCTTATCCTATCTTTTTATTCATGAATAGGTCTCAGATTCCCACAGTTAGGTTTTTTTTCTATCTTCCTAAGAAAGTTGTACCAGTTGAATTCATTGGTTTAATTGACTTGGATTAATATTTTAAAATCTCCATGGAATTCTGTTTAGTTGAAAATAAATCAATTCCTAACTGATTTACAGCAAATAAAACTGGTATTATTTAGGTCAAAATATCATCTATATATCTTCATGCAGTTTTTGAGAAAAAACCCCAACATGTTAAAATGTTGCTTCTGGTTGAACAATTCATTAAGCTTTTCCTTTTACAAAGAAAAGCTAATTGGACTTCATTATTAAAGAAATGTGCTCTGGTCCTCCTTAAGATCACTGCCTCTAGCACAGGGTTGACAGAAGGGAACACAAGTCTCAGATGCTTCCAACAATGCCCAAGTGTTTTTTCCCAGATTCCCAGGGAAAATAGGTTACACTGACATCACATGGGGATGTGCTGAGGATGAGGATGTCTTTCCTTCTCCCACCTCTCCATATGTAATAGCATCCAAAACTACCCAGATCCTTCTTCCTGCTGCCAACAGATAGGATAAGAGGTTTTGAAAGGGTTTTGTGCTTGTAGTAGTGGTAGGTTAAATGGAAATTCCTGTTGTGGCAGAAGTGATTTGGGGCTGTAGAGTGGATTGAAAAAACAGCAAGTGTGAGTTTGAACTTGGCAGCAGATGGATATCCTTAGAGGCTGTGTGTGTTCAGAATTCACAGCTCCTTCCTACTTGTCCTAAGTAGTTAGAAATTAATTGTAATGAGATCGAACATTCAACACACTAGATGAAATGCTTGTCATTAAAATAGGTTTCCATAGCTACAGAGACACTGATACCCATGAGATGTTGTTTAACAGACTTAAATTAAAAGTACATTTAAAACTAACAAGAGAAGCATTTCCATCATTGTTTATGTTCACGTTTATTGTGTGATTGATAGCTTTTTGCTTGTCATTTTCCTACCTCATTAGCTCTAACTCTAATTACAGTTGTTCCAAAATACAGCTGTAACTAATTGTCTTATTAAATGCAGATATCTGAATTCCAATTATGTTTCACCCTTACACGTTCATGGGATGCCAGATGATAAACCTGTAGCATGAGAGTAAGGACGTTTGGCAGGTCATTGAGGAGTTCTGGGGGCTGATGGCATTTGGGATCACTCTGTCACTGTGCTGCTAAGTACCTTTGGGCCTCCTCCTGCTAGGACAGCTTTTTGGCAATGTGTAGTGCATGGAGTGAAGCTCACAAGTCTCTGACTGAGACCCTCTGTAATAACACTGAGCTTATTCTTTGACTTTTAGGTAACATTGCCATATATTGCATGATCAAATCCTGTCAGTAACTATTTTGAAGTTAGTTATAAAAATGCAAACTGAATTTTGTCAAATCTGTTGCCTCTTATTTGCAAGATTAGTGGAGGGGTGTTTTTTGTTCTTGTTATCAAAGTGATGCAACCCATGTCCAAGAACAAGATAAACTGGGGATTGGGCTGGACTTTTCTTACAGTGACATTTTTTGGCATCTGTAGAGTTGAAAGGGGAATAAATATTTAACTGTAGTGAGGGGATGGTCTGTGCCACAAATACAGAGTTGTATAAATTGCAAGAAAACAGCTGGGAATGAATGCTGGGGTTTTACATCCCTCAGCTACTTTTCTCTGGAATGCTGTGCCAGTTATTCCAGATTCTCTTCTAACAGGTTGTTCACGAGGATTTCTATGCCTACTTCTCATTTGGTTAGTTCATGTGGTAGGGGACTTTTTTTGGGGAAATAGGGGTGCAAGTACTGCTGAGTCCATATAAGGCCATCCAAGTTCTACATGATTGCTTTCACAGTTCCTTAATTTCTTGTTTAGAAGATGATATTAAAAAACCCCAACAAAAACCCAAACCACAAAACCCCAACAAAAACCCAAACCACAAAATCAAACACTCAAAAATTCCCAAAGCATATTTTGACACTTTAAAATAAAAAACCCTGAAGCTGAAAAGATTCCCTACTACAAAGTACTTGTGCATTTTTATTTTTTATCTTCTGCACCTGAGTTATCAGTTTCCAGGTATATTCTGTTGTACCAGGATCCCAGGGGATGGCTGACACCTCAGGGGCATGGCTCTCTCTGAATGCACTCCCAGAATAAGCCATCAAGTGGCACTGTAGGCACCATCTTCTCTTGAGGTCTTGCTTCCAAAATTTGTTTTCCCATTGGCAGTGGATGTGATTTGTTTATTTTGCCTCTTGGGAATCTATGTTTTTAATTTTCATTCAACATGTGATTGCTTTTGTCCTTTAAGCTTGATGTTTTCCATTAGAATTTATAAACTAAGGGAGCTTTTTTCCTTTGCTTTCTGTGCTCTAGTTCTCTCAAAGCAAAAGAAAATCTGTTGACCTTGAGCTGCTCTCTCTCCTGTTGTCTGCTTCTGGCATTGCTTTTATTCCTGGGACTGTGTTTTAATTTCAACAGCTCAGAAAGACTCTGTTATGATCCAGGGAGACTTTCTTCCTTTTGAAACCTTTCCTGACTCTGAGCTTCTCTCATTTGCCTTAGCTAAGCTGCAGGTTGTAGAACATCTTGTGGAACAGGCCAATAGAGGAATTTATTGGGAATACACTTTGGGTCAGTGATTCCAAAGAGTTGAACATTTTAATCATTTAACAGCTTTAGCCTATTAATTATATAGCAAGGTGTGAGCAAGCAGCTGTGGCAGTCCTGGATGTCCTGGCAAGCAGCTGCTGGTAGAACTTCTTTTCCAGCATAGGGACATGGACTGCCAAATGAAGCCCTCCTCTTTGCAGATTGGTTCAGCACGTGAATGCTGGGCATAAATCAGGACATAAATGTATAAATTCTGAAAGCATTTTGTTTTAATAGCGTGGTAACAAATTTTATTGAGTTCATGCCTCCAGATGGATTACCCCCCATGAATAATGGATTTTTCATTTGTGAGGTTATATTGGCTGTCAATTATTGCAACTTTTCAAACCATATGGTAATGGAATGCCCCAGTTTGGGATAACTAAATCCTGGAGGTATTTTAGTGTCTTATATTGTATGGGTTCATCTCTAGCTGCTGTGATTTGAGGCTTAAGCACATGTAGCAAGTTTAATGTTTAAAGTACTTAAAGCTTTTGATACTTTTGATGAAAATTTCCTAATAAACCTTTGGGAGGTCCAGTTTGACCTCAATCTCTAATGTCTTGCTAACATGATTCTGCATTTTCCTTGTGGAAGAAACCCCTGGGTTTTGCTTTAGATTTTTTTTTTTCTGAATTTGTAGAATTATTGAATACAACATGGTATTTTCAGACACTTAATTCTTCAGTCAGCTGAAAAACTTAAAATGAGTTAATGAATGATCTAAGCATATTCATGTGTAGTTCAGATGTAGCTTTTAAAAATCTTTATATATATATGTATTTTGATAATATAGATAGAGATCCATCGAGGATCACATCACATAGAGTGCTAATTTTAACTGTAAGAAAACTCTGAAGTAAGAAAGTAATAGTAAGAAAGTAGAAGTAAGAAAAGTCTGGAAGAAATAAGCAAGCAAAAATTACTTGAGGAAGAGATGGAACTGAATGATGTTGGTCACATTGTTTGTCAAGTATTCTCAGCATCTTACAGAGCAGGGATCTTGGGAACTGTGTAAATCCTCTGATTAATCTTCTGGTCAATCAGCTAATGCAGTTACAGTTTCATATTTAACTCTGATCAATATAGCCACATGGGAATATTGCATTAGAAAAATTGAAAAATATTTTGTAGCTCAAAAAATCTTGGCCATTGTGTGTATTTTCTATATAACAATATGTTTTAATATGGAATATAACATTTATATCAAATGGTCTTTTGAGATATAATTTGTAGAATCTGAGTGCTGTGTATCATGCAGTTTCAGTTTTCCATATTGCTTTTTATTAGTCTGCAGAGAAGAAAGCAAATATTACCTTTTAGAGATTCTGATACTGTGAAGGGAAAAACCTCCACCTCACTGGAGTGATTGAGTGATATTGTATGCATTCTGGCTTCTCAAGTAGCACAGGATAGTAAGAAGAGCAGGATAATTCCCAGAGATGTGCTGGAGCTCACCAGTACTCCTGAGGCATTGAAGGAGGGGAAGCTTTGTCAGGGACAGGTACTGAGATTAAATGAAAGTCTGATCTGAACCACTTTCAAATTAAAAAAAAAAATTCAACTTGTGAGATCAAGAAATGTTTTTTTTTTTACTAAAATGTGTCATGTAGCTAAATTGTGAAAAATTGACATATTCCTCTATATTTTGAGGAAATATTTGGTTGTATTATTAAGAGATTGTTTTTTTTCCTAAGGACTCAAGTTTTTCACAGATAAGTGAAAAGACTTTTCACAGACTTTTTTCTTTGATAATTAGCTAGCTTCATTTAAAGTGTGGGGTTGTTTTTTTAACAGTAAAGTTAACTTTCTCTTTTTAAAACTGGGGTGAAGGTAGGCAGGAAAGATATGAGTCAACCATTATTGGAGACTGATGTGTCACAGACCTACTCTGTCCTCTGCTGTCATATTTTTAGTGAAGGGACAGTGTCTGACAGATGAAAAACATTTATCTATCAAGAATGTGTTTAGCTGATGCATATAATCAGTCATTTCTTGCAGTGCCATTATAACATAAAGGCATTTCTAAGGGCTGTCATTTCACTGCCTGACACCACCATTCAGTCCTGAATGGGTTATAGTGGAGGGAGTTTGCAATTTTAAAGTGATATTTTCTCTTGGGTTTTGGCTAGGTAGTGTCCTTCCTCCTCCTGACACTATCATCATTATTATTATTATGTATTTCAGTACCTCTTCGTAAATCTCGAGTCAAATTTGCATTAGTACTGTTCTTTGTTTTCCACAGGTTTCTTACATTTACACATGAATGATGTAGCAGCATTCTGAATTTCTAAAATACAAAATTTCTGATTTTGATGGGGAAGGCAAGAATGTTTTCATTCTTTTAAGATATCTAAATTAGATTCCCTAAGTAGCCCTTCGTAGGTGTTTTTCTTTCACCATTAATTATTTAGGGAATTCAAACAGAATCAGCAAATCACATCCACTAAGATGGTCTTGAATAGCCATACAGTGTGCACTGAAAATTTACTGATTGAATGGATATCCATAAAAATTGAAATGTAGAGACACTGTGTGCTCTCTAGTTGCTCTTTTATCCTTTTATTTAATGCTCATCTGTGCTTCTGACTGCTGTCAGCACTGCTGACATTTACAGATGGGTTCATGCATCTCTCTTGTTTTCACTTATGAAGAAAAAAAGAGAGGTGTTCTGGCTTGGAGCCCGTGCCATGTGCTCCTTATACCTGAAATTAATTAATATAAACTATTCATGACTGTCATTTATTGAATGTATATAATGGTACTCAGTAAAGTGTTGCTCATGTAAAAACCCCCTTTTTTTGTCTTGGTGCAGGTGGAAGAAGGCTGGTGGGAAGGCATACTTAATGGAAAGACTGGCATGTTTCCTTCCAACTTCATAAAGGAACTCTCTGATTCTGATGATGTTGGAATAGCACAGGAGGAGCAAGTAAAGTCAAGTAAGGAACAATTTATTATTGATGTACCGTATGTGTGTTTGTGTCTTTAGCTCATAACACATTGATAGGATTGCACATTCTTATCTCTTGCTTGGAAGTGTTTTTGAATGTCATGTTCTTAATTCATGCTGAAAGGGTTAGAAGATGATGATTTATGTATACCTGCAGTGCTACCTGAGTTGCAGCACTGTCTGCTCTCTGAGCTGTGTAAGACTTGCTGAGCCACTACAGATGGAGAGAAGAGAGAAGGCAATGATGATGGCTGCATTTGTATTTCAGAATTAGTCACGAGGGAATTTTTTGTCTTTTGAGGTGGAAAGTACAAAGTGGCTTATTTCAAGTGGAGGGATTAAAGTGCCATGCTTTCTATAACAACTCCAACAGATGAAGGATTCATAATTACTGGTGTGGGACATGCAGCACTTTTTCCCTCCAGGTGCTGAGCATGTTTCTATCACCTCCGACACCCACTGCCCCAGCAGCCAAAGGGAAAAGGGCCAGAAGTGGGACATGGACTTTGTTCTCTCATTTACAGTGGGCCAGTACTGCTGCAGGTGAAAAGCATGTTTGGTAACTAAGTTTGCAATAGTATAAGCATGGGAGTGGGTTGTCCTATTTATAACTTCTCGTGGAGAATAACCTGAACCAAAAGTGTGCTGTTACATTAAATGGAAAGCTGTTTGTCCTCATGTTTTTTATGTTCTTCAAGCAGCTATTACTTTTTTTTTCTCTAATTCAGTGATCAAATCTGAATTTTCAGAGACAAAAAAAAAAGTCAGTTCTATTTGCATATTTCAGGTTAATTCCACAATACTTGCCAAGCTCTTCCTATTTTTAGCACTGCAGATGTTCATTGCTATGTAGCATTCTCCTGAGATCTCTGAATAAACAGAAGTCAAAGGACTACCAAGACCTTTGTAAGCTGATTTCAGCTGAAATTTGCCAAAACCTTTATATTTACTCTGTCAATAAAAGGTAGAAAATTATAACACTATTTTCTTTTTTCCTTATTTTTTCACAAATTTGTCACCCTTATTCCATACCACAAAAATAAGATCCTGAAAGCCCTAACATGTGCAATGATGAACATATTTTATCTTTTTTTGTAGTGGAGTACATTTTCATGTGTGAATGTGTACTGGTGACCTTGTCTTGTGGTCAGTGCTGTTCAAGATAATTAAATGTAACAATCCTTCAGACTGGAATTAACGTATTTCAGCGAGGGAGAGGGAGTAAGGTCACTATGTGAAGGTGCATGTTTCAGTGAGATTGCAAACTGCTTTCTATAATCTGTATATGCTCTCATGAATTATGTTAGTTATAAACACAGTGAGTCTTGGAAGAACTAATTGTGTAGAGCAGTTTCAGCTCTGGAGTGTGTAGTGTTTGGTACTATATAAGTGATCAATGTTGGTGATAGTGTTCAGAATGGAATATCCCAACTTTTTCTATATGAATGAATGAGTGACCTTTCTTTTCAGGTAATTTAGTAATATATACTTCATAATAAGCATCCTAAAAATGGCTTTAAAAAAAAACCATACATTGGAGTGTGCAAAAGCAGCAGCAAAGCATTAACTCTTGATGTCCATTATGGCCCATGCTTTGTTCAGATTTGGTTTGTGTGCTGGTTCTGACTGTTAGTGGAACCCAAACCTGTGATACTTTTATGGAGAAGGCAGCAATAACACAAATATTGTTTTCACATCTTTAAATAAACTGTAGGTGGGAGATGGGTTCCCTACTTTCTTGTATTGAATTTAATTCTTTGGAGGTGCTTTGTGGCTATCCAGGATGAGGAGCTATTAGATATACCTATTAAACAAAAGAACACTGTAAACCTCCTGAGAGAGACAGTGACTCAAGGAATGCTGAGATTTTTATGGGGATTTTAATGTTTTTTAATTTATTTTTTCTTCAAGTAAAACTATAAACTTAAGAATTGCATTCCCCTAGGAGAATTATGGGAAACATACATCAATTCAATTTTTTCTGCATGTGATTTATGTGATTGATACAGCTGTTGCTCTCCAACACACAGTGCTTCATGAGGCTCTATTCAGGCACACTGAATATCTGGATTTGAAAATCTCTGTAATGAGATGGCAAAAATTTCCACAAGTTTACACAACTGACTAGGCATGATAATCTCATCCAGTCTGAAAACATTAAAAAAATTGAACAAGTAAACCCTGGAAGATTTGGCCATCAGGCTAGTAGCATTGCTGAAATGCTCTGGGTTACATCTCAGAAAGGTGTGTGTGTATTCATGCCTAGGTCAGCTCCTTCCTCCATGGATGACAAGATGTGACAGCACCTTAGATCTGCAGTAACTGCTTTTTGTTTCTCTGGGAAATTTGAGTGCATCTGTATCACAGGACTTTGCGAGGTGGAATCCCTGAATATGAATTCTGGATGATGAAGTTGGCTCTTGGGTGAGGGGTTGTACCCAGGCACAGACCTTGGGCAGCCACTGAGGTTCTGCTCAGCATTCAGAGGAGCCCAGACAAAGCTGGGGCTTGGCTCTGCAGTCTTGAGCAGCAGCCCTGAACTGTTCAGCCCAGCTTGTAAAATGGATAAGGTAATACTTGGCAGATTTACTATGAGAAAATAGCACAGGATGTGTGGATTGTGCAAACCCACAAATATTTTAAGTTAATAATTAAATTTAATGCCTTGGGTAAATTTAATTAAACTTGATTTTTAAATCACATTTTACTGGCCATCTATAAAGAGAATTTTTGAAGGGCAAATGTCATTTTGGTGAACTCAAAGAAAAAGAAGTACAGAAGAGAAAAATTACATAACTTGGCTTTTTAGGAATAAAGTTAAAAAACCCCCATATTTCTCTGTGCTTCTGTTACAATCTACACCAGCCCCAATGGACAGAAAAAAAGTCTGATTTTATTGGTTTTGTTGTGTCCATGTGAATTTTATGGCAGATCAGAGTAAACAGCCAGAAGAAATTATCTTGGTTTCTTTTCATGCTCTGCCATAGACTAACCTCAGAAGCTTGTTCAGAGCAAAAATTTCCATTTTTGAAGATGCCTGGGGCTAGTTTAAGAAGTGCCAAATATTTCTGAATGCTGACTGTGGGACTCAGCTTGAACCTTATTTGGAAAGGGTTGGAACCTGTGCCTCCCCTTGATGGTGTGTGCTCAGCAGGCTGGAAAGCAAGACTGTTGCAAGATCAAAATATCTGGGGGTTGTTTGTTTGATTTGATGGTATTTGTCCCAGCTGTAAGGTGATTGCCAAGTTTCTTGCCTTCAAAGGTGCATTTTGGAATGTAAGTACAGACAGGATCAGGTACCCTTAGAGTAAACAGCAATTCCTTGCTCTTTAAAGCATGCTCTTAAATTAAAAAATATTGATTTTTTGGGCCAGCTGTTGCAGCATGAACAGGTAGTTTGCATTATCAATTTATTACTATATTATATACATGGATTATAAGATTATTTTCTGTGTTTCTCAGAGATACAGTATTGATTTTAAGACTATTTTCAATACCACTTCTTGTCAACACTGCCTGTTGAGAAGCAAAAAGTTGACAAGTAGTCAAAAAAATTCTATTTGAGTTAATCTTAATTTCACATTGAGGAGGTTATTTCAAAAAACATTCAGTATGTTCACAGCAGTGTCCTGACAGCACTGAAAGGTGGCCTTTTGTATCTTGCTGTCTCTGATGAGTGTTCTCTCAGGTACAGCTGGGCCTCGTGGTATCTATCAACTGTTTTTGGAACCTGTTAGTGATGACCCCTGAAAGGTCCTGCCTGCTGGAGCTAGAACTGATGATGGACTCATCAGCTGATGCTTCAATCAGGCAGCCTCCTCTGTTTTGAGTTCTTAAAACTTTAGCTTTCCATTACTGTCTCTCTGGCTCTCCACAGTGTCATAAAACTTAACTTACTTTTCTTGTAGCACTGGGTTGATGTTTTAATAGCACTCTTTGAATGGTATCCTGTTAAAAGAAAGTGTAAAGATGGATTTCTAGCCTTACTGTTTCCTCATTACATAGAACATTACATAAGGCAATGGAAACATTTTGTTATTAATTAAACTGCAATAACAGAACTAAAAATTAGCTTATTATAATATACAAACAAGTATAGCTTTTTATTGTCTGAAAGTCCAACAGAATGATATACAGGAAGAAAAAGTCCCACACATTTTTGGTACCAAACTGGGTGTGATTCTGTGTTGTGACAATTCACATATACTGGCTATTTTGCTATAAAATTTTACCAAAGACATCAATTTTTGTGGTGGCATACCTAGGCAGGATTTGGAGCAAGCTGGCATTGGTATATTCTTGGGCTTACCTGGGTTTTTGAACCTGACACACAAAACACTTCAGCTGCTCATGCCTTTATCTTCTCTTGAATTTCATGTCCTGAATATCAGAGCATGAGCTATCTCACTAGCAACAACAAAAAAAGTAATGGATTTTGTAATAAAAATGTTATCTTAAATATCTTAGATGAGAAGTGTTTGAACTTTTGCTGTTTTCTCCTCTTAATTTTAGAATTTTGCTTTTGTTAATGTCAATGCCAAGTCACACCTGATTAAGCTTTTAGCTGAAAAACCAATTTATTCAGGTTTTACTGTCCTGTCCTTCCTACTAAGCACTGTTTAAGATCAGTTCCCATGTCCAAAATATTTCCAGTAAGTGATCTTGGAAAGATGCAGTATTTCTGATGCTCACAAGATCCTGGCACATTAAAGAGATGTGAATATTTCATTGCCCTGTTTGGATGTCAGCTGTGCTTGTTCAAGTGCACTACATCTGCAGCAGGAATGCTGAGCCACTGTGAGTACATCATTGCAGTAATGATATTTTTTCAGGATTCCCCTGTGCAAGGCTGCAAAAAACAGACAAATAATTTTATTTGCAAGTCTCACAACTTGATGGACAACAGACCAAGCCTAAGAAGAATGCATTCTGTTGGACATTGTAAATAACAGCTTTAGCAAAATCATGAGATTCTGTTATCTGACATACATGCAGTAAGAATATTTTGACTCCATGTACAATCAGATATGTTTGTTAATGTTCTCGTCATTTTGCTAATGAGGCTTTTAAATGTCAGTGACTGGAAATACAGATTAAAACCTCTTCTTTTCCCTTCTTTTTACCATCATTCGATCTCTTTACCCCCACCCTGCCCCTTCTCCTTTTTTTGTCTTTCCTTCTCTTGCCTGCTGTCAGGAAAATCTGCCTTTGAAGGGACAATTCTGTACAGAGTGGCACCGGCAAAGATTGACAGCTACAGACGTTATAACAGTGAGTGTGCTCCAAAATCACCCAGCAATAGCTTCAGTCCTCTGAACTGGTTTGGTTTATCTACACTTGTAAATTGTGCCACTGCTACCCACTTATGGCTACTCTACGTGCATATATCTGTCTGTAAGCTGAAGTCAGTTTGCTGCTGATGAACTGCCCAGCCTTAATGCAATGAGAATGCACCTGTTCCTCCTGTGCATGTGTGTGTTCTGTGTCCATACAATGTCTGTGTATAAGCCCTCAGTAAACTGTGAATTACATTGGATGTTTTGGTCTCAGCTATGGATTGAATCTAAGACCATTTAGTCCCATCACTTTGGCCTATGAAACAAGAAGACTGTTGATAATCACCACTAATCTTTGAATTAAAAGTCAATCTGCTCTAAAAGTAAAGTTTCCATTGTGATTGTTGAACTCATAAAGTATGCTTTGCTTTTCTTAAAGGATATTTTAGCTTTTGATTTGTTTGACGTTTTCTTTTTTTGGTGATTTTAAAATTTATTTTTACTGCATGCTCTTCATTTGGCATTCTGTCTTTGACAGTTATTACTCACAGCATTCTGGCTGATACGTTTTTTCTGCCAAGGAGAGTAAAAGATATAAAGCTCTTCATTTCATGTTCAGGTTTTTGGCTTCTGCTTTTTGAAAGAAGGGCACATCCTGTTTTCGTGTTCTTTTGCTGCCCTGGTAATATAGAAAAAGAGGTGGTTATATCAGATGCAAGACAGAGGAAGCAAGGAAGACAGAAATCTGTCCTTCCAACTGTTTCCTCGTGGAGAAATCTAGCCAGAAGATTCACATTTGGTGTGTCTAAGTGCAAAGTGTCAATTCTGTCTTCCAGTGAACAGGATGTTTTGTTATCTTTGGCATCTGCTTTTGCCCCAGAGAGCTCTCTCTTGAGAGGATCCATGCTATGCTGCCCTTCCTCCTTAATGGGTGGGAGTGTTTGGTCTTCTACCTCTGAGGACTTCTCTCTTATGCATATTGACAGCAAAGGATGAAGCAGTTAAAGTCACATTATTCTATTCTGATATTTGCCCTTACACCTTTTTTTTTTTGTTTTTCTCAACAAATCTGATCCTTTTTTTGAATGAAAATCTATGTGAATGTGTGAAGCTCTGAGAATTTCCTTGTGGAAAATTATCTCCATATCTACCAGAATTCCTTTTTGCAGCTCTTTGCAAGCACCAACCAAGCCCTTGCTCTGGCTGGAGCAGACCGTGTGGCTGGTGGTCTTCAAATTTTTGTGCTGCTTCTCACCTTATATCTCCATGACTGCTTATCAGCCACTCAAATTTCATGCTTCTTGCAGAGTTCTTAGACCCTCGTGTCCTCTAATCCACCCATCTGATGAGCATGATAAGGATTTATGAAGTTAATTTCCAGTGGACTTTGGACATAAAGATGAAGCTTCAAATCAGATTTAAGGTCTGACTTTGGAGCCTTTAATTTCACAATCTTACTGGGTAATGCTGCCCTAACATTACCTTTCAAAGTTTCCCAAAAGCCTGCTCTCCATGCCCAGCCTGTTACTCACTGGGGGCCAAATCATCCTTCCCCTCTTCTCAAGTCATCTAAAGTAAACATGACTGAAGCCAGGAAGAATTCAGTCACCTTTTGTGCTAGAGCTCTGCATTTAGTTCTTCTTGTTAATCATACTGGCCCATTGTCGTGCCATGTCACAGAAAAGAAACTGCATCAAATTGATTTCAGGGTACAGGATTGGATGGGTGTCTAGAGGAAAGCTTGATAGCCAGCTGCAAGAAGACAGCCTAGCCCACAGTAGATTGTCTCACATTGCTCTGGGCAAACACCCATCTAAACTTTGTTTCTAAAGCTGACAAAAGGTATCTGTTTATACCACCTGGAGTTGGTTTACTTGGAGGTTCAGTTCTACCTCCCTTTGCATTTGGTTGAGACTTGCATGTTTTCTCATGCTGCAGAGGTGTGTTACTTTCTCCACAAAGCTGCATCTCAGAAGGCCTGGTAGCCAGCTACACTTATGGCCTGTTGGTTGCTTTTTGGGTTGGAACTGGGACTGAGGAATCGATAATACACAAAATCAGGTCAAATGGGGAAGTCTTAAACAAAACAAGTGTTTCACTGTTGTTACTATCAAAGATGCTCTTGCCTAAACTAACACACAAAATGGAGGGTCCCTTACTCTCCCTGCTCCATCTATTTACAGCTCACTTCCTGCAGACTTACTCATCATTCTCTTCCTGAAGAAGCTGACTGGAGATGCAGCCAGCTCCTTCCATTTCATGTCTCCTCTATGGTCCATTTTTTTAGGCAAATATCCGTGAGCTTATGTCTCCAGTGAAAACCATTTGGAGACATTCCCCAGAATTTATTTCATTTAGGGATATCTGGTTAAGACAACTCATAGCTGCTCTAATTTCTGCTTGCTGATTTCTCTGTAAATTAAGCTGAAGTCAGTTCATAACTTTAGATTAGTTATGCATAGGCAATGCTTGGATTCACCTGTATCACATTGCATGAAGTGTTGCTCAAGTTTGCAATTGAGCTTAGAGCTTTTATTCACAAACACATGCTCAGTGCTCAATACTTTTATTTTGAAAGCCATTTTCCAACTGCTGCATTTAAAAGACATTTTCTTACTTAACCAAGGCCTGTAATAGCTGTTGAATTGGTAGCTGCTTCTAGAGATACTTTCCACTGAAATATGCAAGATTATCTCCTGCAGAAGCACCCAGCCTTGCCTTTGTATGCTGACATGGCTTTCTTGGTCATGAGGTGTGCCAGGCTCCGCTCAGCAACAATTCCAGCTCCTTTGGCATTCTACTCATCAACCTGCTGTCAGAAAATCTTTGCTACTGTGTATGCTGGGTGAAGAGAGACACACAGCAACAAAAAACTTGTCATTTTGTTGATCACAGCCCTCTTCTCTCTCATCCTGCAACTTTCTTGCAACTCCACGAACAACGCTTCTTGGATTTCTAATTTTTTTATTTTTACTGATTTAGTTTCTCTTTCTTGCTTCGCTTTCTTTTTCTTCAAAGATGCAATAACTGAGGAACAGTGCAGATAAAATGCTTGATTTGACAAATATTTGCCTCTCTTTCCTTATATGTGGATCCACAATGCTGTCAGTAATAGCTATTAGATATAATGGAAGAAGATCAGGATCGTTGAAACAGAAACATTCGTGAGTAACCTCAACTGTGTTTTGTGTTTTCTATTGCTCCACCACTTTATTTTACCCTTTTTTTTGTCTCCCTCCCCTTAATTCTTGAGGAATTATGGCTGGTCAGAGTTCTGAGAAATCAATATGGCTGATGTATTTATGATGTTCTAAACCCTACTTAGGAGTGTCGGAATGTGAGCAAAGCTCAATGAATGAGCAAAATGTGGATTTTAACAGTTCTGAAGAGAGGACAGTTGCAACTTTGTATTTCTCCTCACCTTGCTACAACTTGCTTGCAAAAAAGATCTTGTATCAAATACACAGCTGATACAGGTGTTACAATGAAAAATAACATCTGAGAAAGAAAAATTATAAAATTGGGGGAGGGAAATTTTCATGATTAAAACTTAGCATCCTGTTTGCTGGAGAACAAATGTACAGATGACATGGGACTGGGGGCCATGTGTGGAAAATTTTTGTTGCCCGGGGGGAAATGTGAAATCCTTCTGTTGATTTGGATTCCCACTACGAAGTGTTTTTCCATGAGTTTCACAAAAGATCTGCTTGATGAGTGGCAGGTGAAGAAGCCCGCTGTCTGTGGCTGCTTACCTCTCCTTCCACGTGGGATAACGTGCCTGGACTTGGTGAGGGTGGTGACAAAGGCAGTTCCCAAAGGCAGAGGACAATGGTTGTCTACAGTTGTAGAGCTCCTAAATGAATGATTGTTCCTGTTTGCTCTTGGGGAAGTGGCTGGGGAGGTGGGGAAGCCACCAAGTTCTGTCCTGATGGCTCTGTGCTCGTGCTGCAGAAGATGCTTGTGCTGCATTGCCCTGAGTGCATGCTGCTACGTGGGGCCAGGCACTGCTCCCCTTCCCCTTGCATGACCACTTGTGCAAGCATAGAAATCTTGGGGCATCTCTTATGTGGCAAGAACTGTTATGCAAAGGAAAATGATCATGTTGAAAGCAAATGACAAAATATTTAGCTAACATAGTTACATTTATTCAAAGAATGACTGAGAATAACAAATAATTACTAATATCGAGCTAGTCTGCCTCAGTTATTGGTAGATGTATAATCACTCTTGGTAAAGAAGTATTAATTTGTGTTTTGAAAGAATGAATTTATGAATCTTTAAAACAAGAAGAATCAACATGTCTTTCTTCTACAGTAGTATTTAGAATCCAATTTCATTTTCTGGTTTTGATTTTCTTATGACACTGGAATGTTGTTGGGGATGGCTTCAACAAAATACAGGATTTTGATAGAAAGCAAGCTCAAGACTGATACCTTATAGGATGTGGGTATTTGTTCTGCTAGTATGTGAGGAAAAGGAAGAAGGACAGTTCCTGTCTCATCTACTGCAATTACCATGTATAATTTCACCACCTTTGTCATTCAGATTGGTCACCCCACCCGACAGCATGGGCGTTCCATACTGTCATTCTCTAAATAGAAGGAAAAGACATTTCCCCTCCCTTTCCTTCCCTTCCATAAAAGTAGAAAAACTCAATAAGCTTCATTTACAAGTTTCTTTGTTGTATTAAACACAACAATTGGTAGTGACTTGTAAACACTACAGTTGGCAGTGAGTCTCTGTGGCTGCCATTCCAAATCAGGAGATCCTTTGTATTGTCTCAGGTGTGTGCCCCTGAGCAGCTGCCATTGCTTAACAAAGCTGAGAGGTGCTTAGAGGGCCAGCACACCACTGGGCTTTACTGTGCAAGTGATCCAGGGCCATAAATTGTCAGCAGTGAGAGCAATCCAAAATAAAGAACAAAAATTAAATTGCCAAATAATAGCTCAAAATAGAAAGCTCTGTAACCTTAGAATGTATTTCCTTTTCTGCCCTGCCATTTTAAGCTATTTAGAAATAATTTGTTTCCCGCTTTGAATGGAGTTAATTTTACCACAGCTGTTTATTTTTGTTTTAACAGCTTTAGTTACACAGCCCTTTATCATCCCTAACTATCTTTCTGATTTAGAATCCTGGTTTGATGCCAGCACAGCTCTAAGAGGCTGTTTCTGAATTAAGTCTGATGTTGTGGTCTCTTTTTAATCCCTGTTTGAGCTAATCTGTTTTGGTACATTTCAGAATGTTGCTCTCAAAAGACCTGTAACTGCTATAGCAGGAGTGTGGTGTGTTTGAAATGTCTTGAGGAAGCTAATCTCTTTTATATACCCATAGAGGAAAAAATGTGTGAAGTGCGAAATTCCTCCAGACAGTTTTGAGAAAATTTAATCTTCATGAATACTAAATGAGCTTGCATTTTTAAGGAGAATGAATCAATAAAGAATCAAAATTCTGAGTGTTTTTAAAAAGCTGTAGACCCATATCTTATTCCAGCCAGAAGCTGGGAACAGTCGGCCCCCGGGAGTTTTAGCTTTTTGCTGGTGATGGTGCCCTTGTTCAGACTTCAAGAAACTCACTAGAAAAATGCAACCAGTGCTTAGATTTGAGCTCTACCTTGTGGTGCTATAGGTGATTCAGCAACAATAAATCAAGGTAAAAGAATAACAGTTTTCCTTATAGATCCAGAAATTTGAAGTGACACTACCAAAAGACTTGAGAAATATGTCCTGAGAAAAATTAAAGTTTTGAAAAACTTTCCTGTTCTTAAGACTGATGTGATAGTAAGCATGTTAGTGAGCACCTTATTGATGTTATGTTCTTAGCTTCTCACCTCTCCAAATACTGACAGAGAGCTGACAGATTCCAGAGAAGTTCTGTTAAAAAAGAAAACAGCACAAATAGTGAGAGAGCTGACTACTTTGGCTTTTATCCTGTACTGGCTTTATTTGAAGTGCTTAATGGGCTTACAAGAAGAGCAAGTTGTTCTCAGTGTTTCTGAGGAGAGCAGTTTGCTGAGCTGCTGGCCTCACCCTTGTGCTCAACTCCATCCCTGTGGCAGAGCACAGCTGGCTGGGGCTGAGTTGGTGTGATGGGCAGCAGAGAGGGCGACTGTGACCACGGAAATTCTCTCCAGCTTTTAATGTTCACTTAGCAGCCTGACCTTCCTGATAGTTGTAGCTCTTCATGAAGAAAATTTCATACTTAAAATTCATAATCTGACAGTCTGTGTCACTCAGGTTCCTGCCTAGATCCCAGCTGTGTCCATGGGCTATGTTTATCTTTTGGAGAAACTATCCATCCAGCTGTGTTCTGCCACACAGCTAAGCTATTTGCATAGTGGCAAAAAATTTAATGAAAATCTGAACAAAAAAACTAAACCCAAAAATCAACAACGCTAAATCCACTAAAAACACAAACAAACAAAAAACCCCTGTCTTTGGAAGAGGAATATTTTTCTGGTTTTAAGAGGAAAGATCACCTGAGCCAGGTTGCAAGTGCACCAAGAGAATTGCTGATAGATTCATACTGATACATAGATATACAAACACACACACATGTATGTATCACACACACATATATGTGTGTTAGGGAACAGCCCAATGGAGTGAGTTTATCAGGCAAGGATGGGCATATTGTGGCAAGTCCTTGCTTCCAAGATTTTATCTGTCCAAATCAGCAGAGTGTATCTCATGTACCTAGACAGGAAGGTAAGAGAGTCTCCTTAGCATGCCTTTAATAGTAAGAGCATGTTAGACTGTTTTCTACAGGACTGTTCTGTACTCAAGCAATGCATTATTCTTTCTAAATGTTACTGCAGATCCTCAATTTATCTGATTTGTTCTACAGTTTCCACTGCATACAGTTCTTCTCTTTTGTCCCCTTTGTCTCTAGACCCCATCATGTTGTGGTAAGAGCACAAGCAGGGCTTTTATTCTTACTGATTTATTTAGTTAAGTACAGAGAACTTCTCAGTTTGGGTCAGTCAAAAATGGAGTCATTTTAGGTCATTTTCCCAGGTGAGCTGGAAGAACTCATTTTAACTTTGAAGGAGCTTTGTATCTGATCACACAAATGAAATTTACTTTGGACAGGTCACACTTCAGTCCGTTCTGTCCTCATTTAAAAAAAAAAAAAAGGAGTAATGCTGTTATTTCCTATGTTGCTTTCATTGTGAGGACTGTATACTGAGACAGCTCTGTGGCAGTAGAGAACAAACAACCCTTGGATTATCATCAAGCACAGATGGGTGATGCTTGGGAAATCTGCTGTGAGCCTGAGGTGAGGTTTCTGATATGAAGTGTGGTGCCTCATCACAGAAGAATGGTCATAAAAGCTGAAAATGCCATAATGAAAAACAAATGATGACCCAGAAACAAACAAAAGCTATATTCTTATTAGATCCTCTTGAGGTTTCTGATCTTTCTTTCATGTAAACTTCAAAGATCTGAAGTCCATGTGAGACCTGTTGAGTAATTCTCACAATTACTTTCATATTTTAATTCCATCCACTGACCAAAGTCCAGATCTTCTTCCACAATTAGGGATGCAGAGAACCTATTTTAATAACCTATTTTAAAGATAGCTTTTATGTTCATTTCAGGGAGTGGCAGTCATGGGTTCTTATCAGTTACTTCTGGAGTGAGGTGTCTTCACTGCTTTTTCCCTCCATCACAGAATAATTTGAGATTTTGGCAAGGATGACAGTAGAAGCCTTTGGCAGAGTGTAATTTTCCATATACAGAGATTTTGTTCAGCTAAAAGACAACAATCACTACAACATGAGTCTTTTGAGTTGTGGAAGTTTTATACTCAGCATAGTCAATTGCTGACCATTGTCTTTGCAGTTAGAAGTGGTAAATAAAGTTGGTTCTAGCTTCTGTCTCAGCCAGAGCCCCAACGATTGCTGATTTGCAAAGCTGGAGAAGGTCCAGCTGGTAGAACTAACAGCTCCTCCAGTTACTGCCCAAGTCAGAGCAAGGGGAGGGAACAAGAAAGGGGCAGTGACTTTGCCACGCTGCCCAAGGAGATTTATACCTGTCTGCCCCAATTTACCCTTGCATCTCTGAGTGCCTCTGCTGGAGACACTGTGCAGTGGCTCTGCTGCAGATAACCACTCCTCTCCTGCCCTCCAGAGCAACAAGCAGCATCACAGTCAATGCTTAAATTCCCTGGTTACTGATTTCCTGAGGTCTGGAAGAGAAGCAATACACAGGATTTACTTTACTGATGGTAGGCATGCTACCATTCTAATTACCACAATAAATATGATAATTAACCAGATTTGAGGTTTTCTCCCAGGCCCATCTTAGAAAAATAAAACATAAAGAAATCAAGACTTTTGCATATTTAAGAAAAGTATTGTAATACAATTATTTAATATTAATTTAAATTGCAATCCTGCACAGCTTATAGAACAAATAACTTGTTCAGTGTTATTTGAATTGAATTGAATATCTGAAGAAATAGAAATGTTACTGATGTCCAGCAATAGCTGTGGCAGCCACTCAGGAGGCCAGAGGGCCAAAGTGTTTTGTTTAGTCTGTAGTCTTTCTGTTTGTTTCTAATTGGGAACTTTCTCTAATTCTGCTTTTATACTCCTTTCATGTTAAAGATACAGAAAATCTCAGGGCAGCATATCATGGTTTTCCTGTTTTTGGCTAAAAGTCCTGATCTGACATGATTTCATTTCCTAGCAGCACCCTGGTTTGAAACCCATTTAACAGATGAGCCTCTCATGTCCTGGATCATGCAGGTGTACCTGGAGGCCTCAGGACTTGCACTGGTTTCTGTGGTTCATCTGTCCTGTCAGCCTTTTATGATGAAAATCAATTACAATTGCTTTGTCGACCTTGATATTAAAGTAATTAAGAAGAAAAGCTTTTTTGAAATTCATCTTTGACTTGCAAGATCCACGTCTGTGACATCATGAGTGCTTGTTAGGGAAATGTGAGGATTTCAGCTCCTTATTGTTAGGTAGAATTAGTGCTGTAGTAGGAGCAATTGCTGTGGTTTTCCTGGAAACAGTTCGTGTAGGGAGCCAGGTTTAAGTGGTCTGGGGAAGGAAGCTCCAGTGGGTCACTTTTGCTGCCCATGGCTGTTTGACCTGATGCACCCTTCTGTAAAGTGGCTGAAACATCACCCTACTGCATCTGTGGCCTCTGCAATTCAAGCAGCAGATATTTGCAGATAAATGCAGATAAATTTTCCTATTCACTGAAAGAAGTAATGCAAATCAGAACGTCAGTTTTGATCTGTTATATTCCTAGAGGAGAGTGTGCATGGGTGCTTTTCTTAGGAGGCTGTCTATGCTGCAGAGAGGTTTAATTTTCAGCAGGGAACATATTATGCAGCTTATTTGATTGCAAATTTGTTTGAACAGCTTTCAGCTTTATATTTCCCAGTTAGGTAATGTAGCTTTAGATACTAATTGCATAATTGGCTTGAGTCACACAGATCTGAGGTACAGCATGCCTGATCTGACTGCTTGTTAGCTTTATGTGGCTTTATACAATAGGAGCCATACAACTAAATTTAACTCTTTCTTTTATTGAGGTCTCTTCTAAAGAGGTTTTGCCAGAGGAATGAGGATTTTCTTGGTACTCAAGGAATCACCATCCTCATTTGTGAAGTTTTGATGCTGGAGTATGCATGTTTGGTGAATTTGTGGATTGGTGTAATTTCTAACCAGTACACCAATGTGATGAAATAAAGTCATTTTTCAAAGCCAAAGTGAATGCACGACACAGAGAGCATCTTCTCTACCTGTTTCTTGTGGTTTCATTTTCCTCTAGAGGATGGTGGGAGGGATCATTTCCCAGTCACAATCTAATCTTAAAACGGTGAGTTTCACACCTTTCATCCCTCCTTTTCACAGGCCTAAAAGATGCTACAGGCTCAGAGAGTGATGGTGGTGACTCTTGCAGTACAAAATCAGAAGGAGCCAATGGAGGCACGACAATCCAACCCAAAAAGGTCAAAGGTGTTGGCTTTGGAGATATCTTCAAAGACAAACCCATAAAGCTACGACCAAGGTCAATAGAAGTTGAAAATGACTTCCTCCCAGTAGATAAGGTATGTGCCTTTCTTAATTGTCTCTTGGGTCTAAAGAAGTTTTCATCTTAAAGTTTTAAGTTCTGCCACTCACCAAAAGTTAAACTTTATGGTCATTATTTCCTAATCTTTCTGTAGACAAGGTTCTGCTATTTTTATTTTTGCCTCAGACTAGAAAATGGATTCCAGTGAGGTTAGCTGCATGATAAAATTAAAAAAAAAAAATTAATTGCTTTCAAGTGTGTTCTTTAGGGAAACAAACAAAGAAATGCATGGTTTCCAATGAAGTCAGGACTAAAAGAAAATCTGTGAAATCCTTCCTTTAAATGAACACTCAGAAATGTTTAGAGTTACTGATGTGCTGAGAAGTGTTAGGAGGCTTCCACAGCCTCAAGGTCTGCTATGGGCATACTTACATGATGCATTTATTTTCACCCCCAATCACCTCCTGTGGTGATTTTTAGGAAGCTCCTGGGCTCTTGATACCTGGTGTAACAATTTCTCACCTTCTGATTCATGCTTGTCCACTTGTCTGTAGAAACAGGCACTACAACAATTACATTTTTTGGCCTGCAAGATTTTTTTTTCAACCTAGTTAATTTCAGTGATCTGATTAACAGCACAGCTCCTACTCCCACATCCATCCTCAGTTACAGTGGTACAGGAGAAGAGAAGGTCCTGCAGAGAGAGATGGAAACTTCTGAACTAAATTGTGCTGAGGGACATTTAGTTAATATTTTGCAGGTGACCATTTTTCATTTAGTATAAAGAGGGTAGGGAAAGAGCTGGAGTAATCTAAATAAAGGAAAAGCCTAGACTGTATTATTTCTTGACCATTTCTGACTTGTTCAAAGCCTGCTTGCCTTCTGTTTCTGGGTGGACTTCCTAACTCACATGTAGGGCTTTGCAGAACTATTTCTTTTCATTTGAAGTAGTTGAAAAGTCCTTATGAAGTGACCTTCATTCCTTAATGGAGATTCTTACTCCACTTTATGATTATGTGAAGTCTTACCTTTGTTTTGCACAAACAACTAACATGTTTTTTTTTTACCCAGCCAAAAACAGAATATACAATTTTCAGGAAACTTGTAACACAGACCTTCCTTCCTATGTCTTCAGATTCTCCTAAAATTACCATAGTTAGTAGAAAATCATGGCTTCATTTTGTGAACACAATCCATCATTTGTGTTTGAAACATGTAGATAACTAAAGGCAACACTTCTTTCCTGTTGATGCTTTTTTCCTGTCTAGGACTAGGTTAACCTTTGAGAGGTGCCATTTAGAGGCTTCAGCACTGAGATCTTTGCCTGCTACCAGCACCAAAACACGAGTCAGAGACACGACAGCTGTCAGGGCTGCAGAGCACTAACCTCCCCAAACACTTTGTTCCCCTCTGCAAGAAATTTCTCCCTTGTCATTGCCATGTTCTTTACCATTTAATGCTGAGTGTAGGAGAATCCTGCATTAAGTTGGCCATCACTAGCAAGGTCCAATTTAGCTTGAAAGCCCTGTCCAAAGCGTAGCAATGCATGAAGAGTTCCAAATTGTGCATATTTTTCTCAAGCAATGTAGTTTTTAAAAGGATCTTGGCCCTGTTATGAGTATTTATCATTTACAAGTTGCCTTTGTTTTTCAATAACTTGTAAACTTCTGAAGAAGGAGTAAAAATGCTTTCCTCTATTCTCCCTTTTAAAGTTTTTTTTTTTTTTTATGCTTTCTGAAGTTTGGAGACCCTAAAACTCTTTCTGTTGATTCTTCTTTACACAGTTATTGATGAAACAATATTGATGTAATGATAATTTTGACTTCTTTGATTTAAAATATTTCCTAACAACAGCTGTTTTTTTTAAAAGCATCAGTAGGCTACTGTGAGGATTTTATATTGTGGGATTATTTATAACATGATATTTCTCATATAAAATGTCAGTCCCATTTACAGAAGAATCAGCAGGGTCTTATTTTGTTGGTGTTATCACTTTGTGTTCTAATATGTTTTCAATTTTATGAATCATAAGCTTAGATCATATTTCACACAGAATTACTGGGGTGTTAAAAAGGCTTTTACACAAATATTGGCAGGAACATGAAGGCAGAAAGGTTTGCTGCCATCTGAGCAGAAGCAGATGCCATTAGGGTCTCCTGTAAATCACCAGGCAGTTTAATGCACTTCAAGTGTTTGCTCAATGGCAGCAATGTGGGATATAATCACTCTTGCCTTTTAAGGTGATCAATAAACTCTCAATAAAAAGCAAAACTGAGGCATTGCATGAAACCCCATTGGTTTTATTGGTGTGCAGAATTCATTGCTTAGCTGTTATTTGTGCTAAAATCACAGAGGCAGATTATCCTAGGGAAGTTAATGATGCAGTTGTGGGAGATTTGTTTGAGCAGCACTATCAGAGCTCTGCTCTTTCAGAGGAAATAGAAGAATCAAATACTTTTTATGCTTTGTAGTCCATTTCATTGCCTGTTGGTGCTGGCAAGTGGACCACTGGCAGTGTATCAGCAGAATCAGATTCCTGAGGCTTGGCTCTGACAAATTTCCATTTCTGATGAATGTAACTGAACTGATTCACAATGCTGCACGTGACTGAAGTCATGGCCACGTGCAGTCAGAGTCAAACTCACCAACAGATGAGTTTTTAGAAGAAATATGGTATGCATACAGACAGGCTGTGTGTCCTGAGAAGACTCAGGGTAATGCTCTTGAAGCAGCACAGTAGTTATGGTCAAATAGAAATGCCTGGCTCACATGTCTCACCTCAGCTCTGCAGCTTCAACACATTTAAACAGGTGTTTATGCTTATTTCTTTTTTTCCTTTTTCATCTTGTAGTAACTTATCTAAAGCTTCTGTTGCTAGGTTGGACTTCCTTCCAATATAATCTGTATGTGCCTTCCATTGTTCTAACAAGCTATCATTTTTTCCTCTCCTGTATCTAAGAATAAATCTCTACAAGTACAGGAAAATTAATTCAACCAATACATTTCTTAGTCTGAGTTAACTGTATTGGGTTGATTTGTGAGTTGAGGCTTCAGCTTGGAAATGCTAAAGACCATGACAGATTCATATAAAATAAAAGGATTTAAAAAGCTATTTTTATCTTTCTGAAAACTGTCCTTACTTCAGAAGAGACTGTTGAGAGTATTTTTTAGATTTTCCACTTCAGATGTATTTGTAACTTTCTTCAGGCAAAACTTTCATTGTTGGCTAGCAGTGGTGGATTTGATTGGAGCTAGATTTCATGAACATCCTTTGATGAGATCACAGTACTATTTGCCACAACTTAGAGTAAATTATATACTCAGCCATCAGTCCGGGGAGTATTCCAACTCTGTAATGATTTAATATAAAGGGGGAGCTTTCATGGCTCTAGAGTCAGCATCTTGTAAGATCTAGTTAACTGCTGGTTAGGGATCCTTACTGCAAAGCACTGAATTCCTACAGAAATTTTTATTTTTTTATATATTCAGTATGTTTTGGATAGGAGAAATGGAGAAGAACTAATGGAAGTAGACAGAAGGGCTAGAAGCTCTTGTCAATTTTTAAGTCTACCTGTCCTTTGTAATAAGATAAAAAATTGTAAACTCTGAGACTGAATGCCTGCAAGGTCTGAGTTTCTATTTTGAGCCAGCAAGCAGGGAACCCAGAAACTGTGCTGAGAGTCTGTCTTTGCACACCTGTTCTGACAGTTCCTGCCTGCCTGCTTGCACAAAACATTTTTACCCCTTAATTTTCAGTTGTCATTTAAAGAGAGGTCTTTGAGAGACACAAGCTGGAGGCTCCCCTGTGTTTCTGAGGATGTGCCTGAGCTCTGGCAGCCCTGCCCAGTGGCACCTGTGGTGCATGGCCAGCCCTGGCTGCGTGTGCCACGTGTGTCTGCAGCTCACAGCTCACTGCCACTGGCTTTGCCTCTCCCATGCTTGTTCCCCTAATAGAAATGTTTGAGTCAGTGCTCCAAATCCTGAGATTAAAAACGGATGCAAGCAAAACCACCTGGTAGTGACTAGCAACACTATTAAAACACCTGCTGAGGCAGAGAGCACACAGTGGGAGCCCCAAGTGTGTGTGCAGCACTTTGCACTTGAAAGCCCGGGTTTCTGGCATTCCTTTCTTCAGAGACAGCCATCAGCAGTGGCAGCAGCAGATGAGGCAAGCATCAGCAGTTTGTCGAATTCCGTGTAGGAACAGAGGAGGCACTCATCTGTTCAAGCTTCATTCATGTTCTGTTTGAAGGTTCTGTCTGCTACAGTCTGGCATCCCTGTCCTAAGCATTTATTCTAGTGCCATCTTGTGAGGAAAGCTGCAGGGGAAGAAGGACCCTGACCCCTTCTTCAGCTGTCTTGAGAGCAGGGGTGCCTGCAGCAGAGTCCCTCACCTTTGCTGGTGTAACTTCCCAATCCTTGAGTTCACTGTGGAAACAGGATTTATGTGTTTCCTTAATTATGTGAAAAAATAGTAGAGGTTTGCAAATGGTGGCTGATGTTCATGGGGCAGCATGGACATTATAAATAAATACTTTAAAATATTTACTACCCTATTCAGGAGGAATAAAAAGGAGGGGTTAAGAAATTAAGATTGACAGGGAGAGTTGAAAAGCAGTTTGCCCTATTTTGGGGAGGCAGACTCAAAGCAGGACCTAGCACTAAGGGAATGGAATGGGAAATGCAAAATTAAGTTTAAAGAGTGGTATAAATTTGCTAACTTCAGCTGGCAGTGACTCTCTGCTGAGTCACTGAACTGTGCAAAGGGAGTGAAGAGTGACTCCTGGTCTCCTGTATGCTTCCTTCCCTTCTGTGCTTTCATGTTCTGTCACTTGGGTTTCTAAAATGTTCAAGCTGTCTGAACAGAGTTGTTGAGATATTGATGGCATGGTTCAGCTCACACATCAGCCTGCACTACTGGTTTTTGGCCAAGGATTGCCAAAAAGGTGTGCAACACACAAAGGGTGTTACACATTGGTTTGTGCTGCCAGTGATGTTTTATTTGGCTTTTTTTTTTTTTTTTTAATTAAAGCAGCTATTTGAGTCTAAATAATTGCAAGTTTCTTGTCCATGCCACAAAACTTTACATCTATACAGTTGGACTTTATTCAGAAAAAATTTGTCAGTGTGAAAGAAACACACTAAAAATATGCATGAAAGTATTTTCAACTGTTTCTGACTCGAGCTGCTTGAAGAACATCTAAAAATAGGAGCAGAGTAGTGTAAGTATTGATAGTACAAGTTATTCCTAAAGGCAATGTGGAAGGTCTGATCTGTCCTCCTGGGGCACAGCACTGGGCTTCTGCCAGACTGAGCTCTCCTGGAGGAGTGCTCTGTGGGAAGGAAAACTCCTGTTATTTCAGTCATGGTTTTGATTAGGAAATCTTAGGATGTTCCAGTCAGAAAAACAGGATGTGTAGGTTTAAGCTAATGCAATTTTATTTCATAATAGGATGGCAATAAAAGTCTATATGTTTTAAGTTGCTCTGGATCCAGCTGGTGATCATTAGCTTGTGAGTCACTGTATATCTCTGAATTTCAGTAGTACCATTATCAGGCCTTTTACCCCAACAGGCTTCCTAAAAGAAGGATTGTTAAAGACCCCAAAATGCTTTGCTTATGTAGCTTACAATAAAGCTGATTTCCTGAGTTCCAGAGATCCTTGATGGAGCTGTAAACTGAATTTCTAGGAACTTTTGTCTCGTGTTTCAAGAGTGCAGAGAAAATGCTTCTGAAGGTGACAGTGCTGACATACAAGCTAGCTTAGTGACTGTCTGATGAATTTAAGAAAACTGGTTCCTGCATCAATATAATATGTTTATTAATAGCAATAAAATCTACCTAAGCAAAATTAATTTATATACATTGATATGAAAATATTTTCATTAGTGTAATCAAGACTCTAAGAATAAACAGTTTTATAAACTGTCCTAGTGTTTCTCAGTAAAATATATTTTCCTTTCTTGCTCCATTTGGATTTTGTTGGGTAGTATTTCTGATTTTTAATTACTACATCTGAGTTATGTTTTATAACTTAACAAGATTATAAAGAAATTCTAATGAAATAACTTCTGATAGTCTTAGCACACATTGCCTTTGAAAACTGAAGAAATAGTTATGCAAAAAAAATTACCTGTCTTGCAATTTACTTACACCACTTTGAAAATTACAAAAATAAAAAGGTTGATGAATGTAAACCAAACTGAATATAACCTTTAAAGTGAAATCTATGCCCTCACCTTTTGTTGTCCACTTAGCTTTATTAACCTGTGGAATTTTTCTGAAGTGTTTCCTTTCTTTATATTTTTCCTAGTTGAGGATTATTTTTTAATAGTCAAATGGAAATGAGAGTATATAGTATCTTGTGGCTTGCTTAAATATAAATCTTTAATTTCTTCCAAATCATCTGTGTCTTTCCCTCCCCTGACCTTATTCAGACATTTTAAAGTTGAATGTTTGCAGGGAGGCAGCATTAAGAATTTATAAGACTTTAAAGGAACAGAGCATCATATTAATGATATTTCAGTTTCTTGAACATTTTTCTTTAAAACAAAAGACAAAACAAAGACATAAGTTACACGAAATTTCAACCTTTCTTTCCCCCCACCAGAAAGACCAATACATTCAGAATTTGTCATAAGCTCATTTGCCAATAGAGTTATTTGCAAAATTTACTGCCTGGGCTGTTCACAAAAGTTCTGTAAATTGTCACTCACATCCTTGCTTTTCTTAGCTGGTGGTCTCAAGAAGCCAGGAAAGTCTAAGCTGGAAAAGAGAGGAAGCTTCTTGCTGTGAGTGAGCAGAGGTAGGAAAAGGTCCAGATTTCCTGTGAAATAAACAAGTGGAACTTTTGTTTCCTGGGGATGGCCCGGCCGTGAGTCAGTGTCAGGGCTGGGCTCCGCCTGAGCTGAGCTCCCAGGGCAGGGGCAGGACTCCAGGACTCCTCTTGGACACCTCCAGCTGCTGAAAGGCAGCTTGGCTTCACAATGGGAGAGGAGGTATTTATTTTACAATTAGCTGGGGTTTTCTCTCTGTGGCTGTTTAAAAATGTATCACAATGTATACTCTGCGTAGCACAGGTTTCATCTCAAGGGTTCTCTGGCTCTTCTGCACACTTTGGAGTTGCTGGCTAGGTAGAATAAAAGAAGGCAAAAGAGTGCTGAGGATCCTGAAATCCATTCCTGCTATGGAGGTCCATATTAGAATTGGGGGTTTCTTGTGTGTGAAAATCATATTCTCTCCTGGCTCTATTTAGCTTGCATTTTTTCCTTTCTGCCTGTTTGGCCATTAAACTTGCACACGTGTTTTCTATTTCTATATGATGTGGTTTCAATTTTCTTACTCTAAAGAATAATACAAGTTTAGAGTTAAGCAAGACAAGTTTTAAAGTCTTTAGGATGTAATGCTCTTTCAAATGTTTGCTTAGTAAGTGAAAATTCACCACCCCCCACCCTGTGTTTTTTCCTTCCTAAATACACCAACAAAACTGTACTTCTTGTCAGAAAAAAGAGGAAGAGCTTTACTAATTCCTCTTCTGTGTGAGATGCCATTTGTCCAAGTGAGGAAAATGGGTATGAATGAGTGTTTTAGAAAATTAAATTGTGGTGATAAAACCACATGGAAATTATCCTTTTTTTTCCCCCCAGAGAAAAAAGGAACTAGAATCAACTGTTGCTTGTAAAATTTTACAGAAAGCTGAATGGAGAGATACCAAGTAAACTGTTTAATTATTTGCAGATACTTTGGGAGCTCTTAGTACAAAAATATAAATTTCCCTCAACTTTGGCTTTTCACAGCAAAAGTCAGTAAGCTGTGTGCAGAAATGAAGCAACAAGTTTTTTGAGTTGCCATTTCTCCTGAAATGTGCCATGTGCCTTTCTTGTTTTCTGCCTTAAATATAGAAAAGAGGAAGGACAAAAGTATTGTGAGAGGATCATAGATGAGCCAGGCACTTGGTAAGATAAAAAATCTGTGGGCCAGTTTCTAAGAAGCCTTTTTAATGCTTTGTGTGTGTTTCTATAGGAGGTTCTTGGCATTCTGTGTTTCTAAAATAGCCCTTAAATACTAGAGATGTGAGCTCATATTATTACAGTTAGTTGGCTAAGTGCTTTATAAAAGCTTCCCAATAAAAGCCAAGGAGAGGGAGAGAGGGCAGCTCCTGGGGAGGAGGTGCTGCTGCAGCAGTGACCCTGGCCAGGCAGGGGCTCCTGGGGGCTGCTGGGCTCTTGGCCATGCACTGGCCACACAAAGAGCAGAGCCCTCCACCTGCACAGCTGATACTTTCCTCTGCAGCAGCCTCAAGCACTTGCTGGAAAGAAAAGCTGAAACACATGGTGAAAGTCATTTTCCATTTGTGTTTTGAGTCACTTGTTGCTCTGCAGTCTTCCCTGTAAGTTGTTAATATAAAAATATCTCCATATTCTTCCTCAGTAACTTCTGATTTAAGTGATGCAAGGTGAGGAGAAAAACCCCAAATCTAAAAAAAAAAGAAAGTTAATCTGAGGAGAAAAGAAGAAGTATAATTCCAAAATGGAATAAATATTAGTTGTCAGCACTAAATCTAGGTTAATATGCATGACAGTATGGGTTTGTTCTTTTATTTATGATAATTGAATTTGAAAAACGTTATTGAACAGCTACTTCTTAGTTTGTTGATAGCATCATAACTTTCACAAAAGAGCAAAGAAATATTGTTGCCACTTTGAAGAGAATGATATTAAAGAAGAGACATTCCCTACTTACTGTTTCCATAGATTTTTTTATTCTTCTCAGAGATGGAAGTAGCTGCACTGTTTCCCTTACTGCTGCAAAAGGAAGTGGAGATCCATGTAGCAGTTGTAAGGTTCAATAATTGTTGTAAAAGAGGGAGGTTTTATAACCATGTTTCTAGGCTGGATGGTGCAATCTGGATCATGGAAGTCACCAGCTGCAATCTAGACAGGCATGGTTCTCTTGGGAGAGCAGGGAGGAATTTCATTCACTTGGTGTGGACTGACTAAAGCATTCTTCCTAGAAGAGATAGAAATTAATTGTGAATGGCAACCTGCAAATTGTAAAATTCATGACAAAGAGAGCAAGGGGACATGTTTCCTCTACATTTATGTGAAGGAAAGTAAAAAAGGAGAATGAAAAATAAAGCAGGGAAGAAAGAAGGCTTTCTGCTTAAAAACATACTTTTGATACTAAAGCACCTTCTAGCATTACAAATCTGCAGCTTGAGGAGAAAAGAAAATGAGCTTGTTCATTGTGCTCATTGTGATGTGCACACTTCCAGAGCTTTGAGATCAGGCAGCTGGGAGCAGGCTGTGTGGGTTTCATTCTGTGCTTGCCTTTTATTTCATTTACTTAAGTGGTTTTACTCATCAGTGGTTCTAATATGTCTCGCTCCAATTGTTTCAGTGGCATCTATCTAATCTAAACCCTTATGTTCACTTGCTCACCATTAACCTTTTAGCAAGGCAGATTTTTAGTTCATTAATGGTTTGAAACTGACAGCCTGACAGCATCAAATGCCAGGAGTCCAAATTTTACAGAAATACTGATGATTTATGCAAGTTAAGGTATATAGGTTTCTCTCCTGTCCAACACATCAAGCATGTTGGAAGGAAAAAAGCCTCTCCAGTCCCCTCCCTGCCCATAATTGCAAATTTTAAGAACTTGTCAAAATATGAAGTTACAACAGTTTTAGAGTCTGAACTTATCTGCTGGTAGAACAGGTTTAACTGTGGACTACACTGCAAAAAGCAAAATGTGCTCTGCCCTGCTCTCCAAGCTATCCAGAGTTTTACTGGGAATGATGTTTCACTGTTCATGGTTTTGTTTTTACTCCTTTTACCATCCAAGAGGTTAAACCAAAACCTTTGCATGGTTTACCTACCTATTTCTTTGAATGCTATTTCAGATAGCACAGATTTCTCTGGTGAGTTGCATTCTTCATCTGTGGTTTGAAGACTGATGGCCTCCTAAATACTACTAAAGAGTAGTTTTAGTGCTTGGATGAGGCATTTGGTGCTGTTTCAGGTCATTTCTAAATGGAGCTCAACAGCTGGAAACAGGAACAGAAGCGATTTTCCATTTAAGCAGCTCAGAAATTGCTGAAGAGATGTTTTGTCATTGCAAATGGGAAGTTAGGGGTCTGTGAAGCAGCCTCTTTAATTAGAAGTCTTCCCCACTATGAAGGTTTGAGACTCCTCTAAATGCAGAAATATAAATTACATGAATGTGGAGGATACAGTTACAGTTCAGCATAAGCATCAATTTAATTACTGAGAGAACAGTTTAAATTCATACTCTGAAATATTTGAATTCATACTCTGAAATATTGAATTCATACTCTGAAATATTGTGCAAGATGTCTTAAATCTCTAGTGGTTTCTCAGCAAAAGCTGGTAACAGTCAAAGTTCTTCCAGACAGCTTGACTGGAAATAAATCAGAGTTTATTCAGAAGGTTGATAGGTTGTACAAGGTTTCACTTTGTAGTGTTGTGATGGACAGAATCCACCTTACAGGTCCTAACATGTTTGAGGTGGCTAAACAGGAAATGTAAATATGCATTTCTGTACTGTGGATTTGTCTTTTTCATTGTAATAGCTGACTGTCAATCCAGTATTTGATTTTTATAATCTTTTAGATTCATAGTGGGCTTTCCATTTCTGTGGGAAAAAGACATAAAACATTTATTACTTTTGAAATTTTTCCACTGGAAATTTCTGTAGTCTTTAATCGGAGAACTGTATAATTTTGAAGGCTTTTCTAATTATTTCCTCCATATATCTCTGTTCTCTCTAGGATTTTGCTTTCTTTTTAACTGAAGAACTTTGTGTGTTTGATAATATTTGGGTGGGAGATAAGAGAGTAATCCTTTGAAGTTTCCCTTAAGTTATCACTTTGGTTTTATATCACTTTGCTTTATTTAAATTTACTTTCTGAAGAGTCCTGTAGTCAATATTCCTTTTTCATATGTTAAAGAATAATAATTCTTGGAAACTGGAAGATCCTGGGAAATCTGTAGTTCAGATCAGAAGTGTGTCTGGGCTCTCATTGTGCCTCCACGAGAGATCAATTCTGCAAGCCTGGGGATGATGTTGGGAAGGTTCCACAAACAGAGAATTCCTGCAGGGAGTCTTTACAGCCTCTAATAATTTTGAAATTTGTACTAATAACCATAATGGATCTTTGTTCCTTGGCAAATCAAGTAGTCACATTTTCTTTGCATGTAACATTTTAACACCTCTAGTTCCTGTGAAAGTGTTCCTGTGAAGGAGATCCCTCCCTGTGTTCGTTTTGAATATGGCACCTGCTAATTTCATCTGATAGCCCTTCATTTTTCTTACTGGAAGAGATGAGTGAGTCCTTAATTTTTCTTACTGGAAGAGTTGTATGAGTGACTCCTCCCTATCTACCTTCGCTCCTGATTTTTCTAGACTTGTGCCACCTGTATCCTTTTTTCCCAAAATGAGGGATCTGTTCCATATGTTTGATCATTCTTGGGGACTTTGTCTTTTTCAGTCCCTTTGAGAACTCAGGGGGTTCGTGTGTGAGGGCGAAAGGAGGTGAGAACTGCATACAATGGCCAAGGTGTTGGATGAATTTATGCAGCATTTTTATAGCACTTCTCATTACTCTTTATTGCTTTCCATTAACAACTATGGGTTTCAAAGCCTGTCATTTCTGTCTTAAAATAGCACTTTCCCTCCAAATGTGTCATTTTATTTCTACCTGAACTTAGTTCCTGTCTTTCCCCTTTGGTGGGTCATCTGGTAAGGTGTGGAAAACAAGAGCCTTGATCTAGATCCCTGAACAGGTCCACTCATCACCGTGATGAAACTCTTTGTTTTCTGTCTTTTAATAAGTTACTTATCCAAGCTAATACCTTTTTTAAAAGGATGAACAGTAAACTCTTTCTAATCTCAATTTTAGTTTTGAATGTGCAGTGAGGTTACAGTTTCAATCTTCTTCAGGAGCCAGAACCAGGAACTTTTAAAATTTGTGTATTTTAATGAAAATTGCTGTGAATTTGCTATGCAAAATAGAAGAGACAATACAGGACTTGTATAAAGACAACACTGTATGCCACAACATCATTATCTAATTTTTTAGTTATTAGGTAGCTGGATTTATAGATTTATTGCTAATCTGTAGGTATATAGATCCAGATAGACAAGGACAGATCTTTAGATAGATTACCTGGCTGCTGTCCTGGCAGGTAACATGCATGCACTACACAACAAAGATATTTAAAAGTAGCAACTACCATGGGATTCTGGTGATTGAATTTAGATGTCTGGGATGTTGCTTGTAGACAGCAAGCAGTCTTTCTTCATAGTCTGAAGACTAAAAAGCATTATTAGGACAGGAGGTTTCTTTCTCCCAAAGTTGAATTACAGGCTAAAGGGACTGTTTTACCTCCCATGACAAAAGAGAAGCCTGCAAGGACTGGCCTCTGGGTCACAGCTGATGTTTGAATGAAGTTAACTCAATCTGGAATAACTACATTGGAACACTAAATCCTGTCTTTTTACATCTCAGTGACAAAACCAGCTGAATGTCATTGTATTAAGAAGTATAAGCAGATTACATGTAAACTGTGAGGCTCATGCAGTCACAACAGAGCAAAGGGCAGCATGAAACCCTAAGTTTTAAGATTTCTTAGCTTTTCAGTGGTTAAGTAAGAAATCATGCTAAATCATCCCTAAAATAATAAGCAATTGTGAGTAACATATTCAGTAGATAAAATTTGATTCATACAAGATAAAAACAATAAGTCAAGTTTAACTGCCAGACCTAGTGCCTTCTCCTAAAGAAAATACACACCTGGAAAATCTACCAAAGAACTTAGTCTCATCTTTAGTTTTAGAGTAACAGACTCTGAGCCAATAGGGCATGTCAACACATACTGATTAAATAATCCTGGCCTTCCTTTCTCCCTGCCTTTTCTTCTGTATGTAATCCTTCACAGTGCTATGCCAAAAGTAGTATGGGCTTGTAATTTTCTCTTTATTCTGCCACAAACATATAAATAATTCCTTCTCTGTCCAGCAGGTGATTTTCAAGGACTTCCCTTTACTTGATTTTCCAATACTTTTTGATGTAGTTAAGTAAAACACCAGTAACTTCTTTTATTAAATATTTCAGAAGTTAGAGTTATTTTGAAAAATAAAATAATTTGAATCAAAATAAAATGCAACTATTCCTTAAGCATTCAAAAATTTATTCTTAAGCTTGATGTAGTTTAAGCATTTTAACTAATGAGTAGAACTTGTTTTGCTTCTTGTCAACTGTAAGAAAGAATTATATCAGAAAGTGATGAATGAGAAAAAGAAAGCCCCAGAAAAATCATGTTTTGTTCTAAAATTTTCCCTTGTCTTGGGGACCTCAGTTCTGTTTCCTTTGCTTTGTTTACTTGCTTGCTTTTCTGCTTGGATTCCAGGGCCATGACAGTGGATGACAGATGCAGTAATTGTAAGATGTCCTGACAATCAGTGCTGTATTTCTAGGGCACCAAGTGAGCTAAGGGTGGTGTCATGTAATCACAGCCTGTTTACCATTCTCTGCAATGGGTATTGTGGTAGGATTTGGACTGACAGGCTATTTTTATACACACCTTGTCTTTTCTTTCTTTTTCTTTCTTTGTACTGAAGAAGTAACTCCTGGATTGAACACTAGAAAGCATTTTTCCCCCAAATACCTTTAGTTTTTCTGCATATGCATGCTAATTCCAGAAGCCTTTAACATTCAACAGCATATTCTTGTTGACTACTTGAATATTGCTTTCCTCTAAAGCACTGGTGGTGATGTAGCCAGTTCTCAATGGACTGATGTACATGAGCATTTATAGAGCCCCCACTTCTTCACTCTTGACTTGGCTGCTTTGTCCAAACTTGTTAATTGTGGTAAGAGTCATGCTGATGGCTGAAATTGTGTTCATTTCCAAGGAGCTCCAGTGGGATGAAGGCTTCAGTCTTTTGCTTTGAAACAACAGGATGCTTATTTGGAGGATCATCTTTTATTTAGCGGTTGTTGATTTTATCTAGACAGAGAGAATTAAGATGCTAGCAGTTCATATGCCTTTCACAGCATCTAAATACACAGGTTTGCAATCTTGCTGCAGAAGGGAAAAGCCTTTCACAGGTAAAATCTTTTTCAAAATTAAAAGAAGGACTTATTTCTTTACAAAGATAGGTAAATCAGAAGGTCTATGTTCATTCAAGTCTAATTGTCATCTAATATAGACATCAGTTGGAAAAAACTGCACTTTAATCTGCTGGAATATGGGTATGAATATATATGTAGTATGAAAATGCACCTTCTTTAGGTTATCAGGTGGAAGAAAATATTGTTTGACTATGTGAAAAGAAACTGTAATATGAAGCTTAAAATACTTTTGTTTTGTTGTCTGCATTTTGTGGAATATTTACCAAACATCCCACTAAAAAGTTCTCTGAGTTGGGCTACATCTGATGCTATGGTTAGGGGGGACCATCTGGAATTTAGAGCTGAGTGGTGGTCACGTTTCAACTTTTGAATGGTGTAAAGGCAAGAGCTGGTAAAGAAGAGCTTGGACCCTGGGTTTGAGGCAGAGCTGGTTTATTTTTAAGCTCAAGCTGGGTGCCTCTGGAGAGGGACCCTGAACAAAGAAATCCCTGGGCCTTTACATCCTCCCAGTTTGTGCACAAGATGTTCATGTGCCCCGCGTGCCCCTCTTGGTCCAACGGTGAGTTATCGTCTGGGGTCTTCCAATATCTCACTGGGTTCTTGTCCATGTGGGCAGGCCATTGACTGCTCTTATCTTCCAGCTTGCCCTCCAGGGCCTCAGAGACTGGGTACCCTTATCTGAAGGTGCCCAGTCTTTGTTTCCTCCCCTTCTGAGCCAAGGGCAGTTCACCTGCTCCAGGCTTTGAGCTGTCAGCAGAAACCTGTGCAGTTCTGGCAACTGAGTCTCCCTATATTAGCTGGGAGTGCATTGGGCAGATGTTTCTAACTGGTTGGTGTTAAAAGCCACAAATAATTGTACATGCACGTGGATAGTCTTTCTGGCAAAGCAAAGCTGTGAAGAAAGTAGTTACAGAGGAAGAAGCTACTGTAGATGACTGAAGCAATCAAATGTGTAGACAAGCGTTTAGTTCGCTTTTCTTCAAAATTTTTTTTTCTCTATAAATGTTTCTTAAAATTCCCATTACCCTCTTTGAAGTCCCATGTGGTGACCTTTCAGAAAAGTGTTAACTCTGTATTTTGGGAAACCTCAGGATAGCAATACTTGGTCGTGCTGTCACAGAAAGAGTTTTATGTGAAGCTGAATGTTGGTAGCATGGGAAAAAAACGAAATCTTGGACATTTATTTTGTTTTTGACAGAGTGAGAGCATTTTGACATCTGAAAGTCTTTGGGGTTTTTATATTTTGTCTCTTTTTTGGATTTTAGGGCAGAACAGATAGGATGGATAGAGGACTTGATGACATTCCATAAACACTTGATGCATGTTAGAAAAAAAAATTAATATGGCTTCTCCCTCACAACACCAGCATTATGCATAGTCAGTGAGAAGATGGTTTATGCTCCTGTTTATTCAGAGCTAGAAGACTCTAATAACCATTTCTGCTTCTTTGTGAACAAATGTTCTCAGTGACAAAATGGAATGTAGACACATTGAAGACTACAGCTTTTATACTCTCACTAATAGTGGCCCTGGATTTGCATATAAACCCATATATTAGAAAATTCTCATGCATATAAGCCACATCTCAATATACTTAAGTGAATGTTAAAAGGAAGTATTGTGGTCAGAGAAACATGACACTTTTTTCCTCTGACCCAGTCACTGAGGTTTTCTGAAATTCTAGAAGTTCAAAAGATACATAACTGCCTTTTCCTCCCTCCTACAAAGCACCAGTGCACGTGGTATTTTCAATATTCAAACTGACAAACTGTGTTAAGCTTCATGTTTCCAGCTCATACAGCCCCTTTTTATGAATTCTTTAATGTCTCATGTATTCCTTAATACTAGATAAAATGTTTTGGAAACTGCTACTTGGACTATAACTTTATGAAGAGCTGGAGAGAGAGTAGGAAAGTTTCTGGTTTATATGGGAGATGTCATGTCATCATCTCCCATTTTTGTTTTCTTGTCAGAAAAATTGGTACCTCTGATAATAATGCTTGCTCTGGGTCTCCAGATCTTAGCTATACTTGAGTTTTTAGCCTGTTACAGCAGAACCATCAGATTTACCAGATCACAGAGGATTCAGTATCTGAGTGAAGAGCGTTTATCTTCGGTATTTCCAAATGAACGAAAGTACTATATAAAGCTTCATGTAGGTGTTTTCAGAAAGTGGTAACACATTTTCCATGCAAATGTAGACCAATTGGAAACATAAATAAATAATCATTTTTAAATCCCACCTCCTTTAGGACCACTTAACAGGACAATTGAACTTGGCAGTTCAGGTCCACCTGAAATTAGATTTACATGACTTAACAATTTTTATTCCTTTTTCCTGTCAGTGATGCTTGTTTCACCCCTAGAAATCACAGACTGTAGTCCTCTCACAATTAAAGAATAGCAATTGCTCTTGTCTTCTCCTCTCCCTGTCCCACAACAAATTCAGGTATCCCTTCTCACTGGAGTGGGTCCTATGCAACCCATAAAAATTATTTTAATTCTTCCTCCTAGCTCCTAATAAAAGAGCAGCCTTGTTTGGATATTATTCCCTTTTCTGTTCACAAGTTGGTTCCCAATGCTGATTTATTACCTGCACAGGCATTTGTTCTGAATGAACAGATGAAATAATGTTTTCAAGAATTCCTCTTGCATTTTCTTATATATATTAGGAAATTACTTTGCAAAATGGATTTTCCACTAGGATACACATGTATCTTCCTTTTTGCTCATGATTCTTTTGTTGTGATCTGTAGCTTGTTAAATTTTAACCTGTTGTGAGTTTTTATGGTGTTTGGTTTCATGGCATAAAGTCAATGATTCATGTATGGTAAAGCTATTACTAAAATATTTCCTTTAATTAACTGGTCTTGCATAATAATTTAATCTTTAAAATAACAAAACCTCCCCTTATGTAAAGGGTTTTCATATTCCTTTAGTGAGCATGTCTTTATTGCAGTGCAGTTTAGAGTATTTGCTTTCATCATTTTGCTAAACAATTTCAAGAAGCAGAAATGTGAATAAAGGTTTGATCATGACTGAGCATGTACTGTGATGTGCAGCTGTCTTGGACTGCCCTGTTTGCCTCTGAACCAGAAGCTGCCTTCCCAGTATGGCTTTCATTCTGTAGGCATTCTGTACTTTTATCTGTGTAAATACAAATGTCTGGTAGCTTCAAATTCTTCATTATATCTCTTGTAGTACAATTTTCACTGCTTTGCAGATAGATCTCAGATTTAAAATCATCCTTCTTGACTTTAAACTTCTCCAGCACAACCAGGTCATGAATTTTCTTAGTTTTGCCCTCTCTCAATTTGTAGATATGTCATCTTTTATTTTTCTTATTTCCAGCTAATGCTTCTTATCTTTCATTCCCACCTCAGAAAAGAGTTTGGGAGGTTCTCTAGAGTTTTGTTGTTTATTTCTCTTCCTTAGCAGTTCACAAACTCTGGAATCTGAGCAGAGTTATAAGCTCATCAGAAGGTTGGGTGTTTCTTCTTCCACCTGCAAATTAAGTTGCAACTGGATGATTTTGGGTATTGCAATTCATAGTCTGCATTGCATTTGATGACTGTCTTGTGCCCAACTCTCAGAGCTATCTTTCCTCCCCATGTGCTCTTTTTAGCAGCCTGAAATCCCTGTGTGTATTTGAGTCCTTTCCATAGATATATTTTCACACATTATTGCATATTATTAACATGGAACTCTCAGTATTCTTTATCTACCTTGGAATTTTTCAGCTACTCAAAGAGCTCTACTCCTATTGCTTCTTATATTGACCAGAGTTTTCTTATGGTCCTTAGGGTACTCAGTACCTCCCAGGCTAGATCTCAGCACTCTGGTCTCTAAGCTTGCACTCAGGAGGTCATGGAAGCGTGGAGGAGCTTTGTGGTGTTTGTGCAGACCTTGCAGGGAATGGCAGCTAATGCTTTTCAGAAGCAATCATGCCAACAATCATGCTTATTTTCCCATCTACACATTGCTGGGATTTTAAAGATAGAAAACTTTCTTCACAGGAGGACAAGCTGAGAGAGAGGGGGGATAGCATGCATATAATAGGAGAAGATACATAAAGATGAATATCACTGATTTTATTCTCTTTTATTTTGGTGGGGCCAGATTGTTTAAAGTTTTAGCTTACTTGTCTGAGGCATGTTATTGCTTATTATAGTAGTTCACTGTAAATTAGTTGCTTTTGCTAGAAAGATATAAAAAATAATAAAATAAGAAAAAGATGTTGTTGATATAAAAATCACACTCAATCTAGAATGACTGAAATGAATACTCCTTGTATGAACAGAAGTCAAGTGGGTTCCTCTCTGCTGCTTCTTTCAGCTTTACTTCAGGTACTGAATAACATCTTTCCCTAAGTAATTTCATCCACTGCTTAATATTCAATCTACCAGTGAAACTTCTGTGAGTTTTCCCTGAAACTCAGGGAAGTGTTAAGGGGTTATCATTTAAAAATATTAGAAACATTAGCAGAGGGAAATTAAAGGATTACTTTTTAATTAATTCTTTATAATTTTAAAAAAGTTAATCCCCAGTAACAAACACAAGTATAGTTTATATTTTGCCTCTTTTTCTTTACTCTCCTTTTTCTACTCCTATATTTTATATTTCCATTACTATTTTTATGTTGTCCAACTTTTAACTGAACCTGCAAGTTTTAAAGAAGAATAATTATTTTTTTTCAGAGTGTTGGGAAGAAATTACCTCCAGCCACAGCAACTCAGGAGCCAACAAAAATAGAAGTGGACAGCAGAACAAAAAGTAGGTCTCATAGGTTTTTCTTTTTTGCACTTTGTGCTATTAAAAGCAAGATGAATGCTTTTCTTTGGTTTTGGGTAAAAGAGTGTCCTGTATGTAAAAAAAGCCAGGATGCAGATAGATATATTTAGGATAAACTTTGAGGAGGTGGTACCTAGACAAAATGCTTTGTTTCACAGAATCCTCTGAACTGTTTTTGCTCTTGTGATCCTACCTCAAGTTTTCTGCCACCAAAAATCAAGTTAAATTATGTGATAAGATGTCAGCCTTGAGGATACTTTGGAATTAATCAGTTATGAATAAGATGCAAATTCAGGTCCTAACTTATAGGTAGGTGATAGAAAATTTTCTCTCACTGTGAAAAACCTTGCCTTTTTCCTCTTTAAAAAAAAAATTTCATTATTTTATTTTTATTTCTTTATGTAGCTGAAATAAAACTGTATGTGTGGTATAGTTTGTATGGAAATCAAAGACAAGGCTCCAGGGAGACCTTCCAGCAGCCTTCCAGTACCTCAAGGGGACCTACAAGAGAGCTGGAGAGTGAATTTTTAAAAGGGAATATAGAGACAGGACAAGGAGAAATGGCTTTAAGCTGAGAGAGGGTGGGTTTAGATCAGATGTCAGAAATTTCTCACTGTGAGCATAGTAAGGCAGGGGAGCAGGCTGCCCAGACAAGGATGGTTGTCCCATCCCTGGCAGTGCTCAAGGCCAGGCTGGATGGGGCTCTGAGCCACCTGGTACAGTGAAAAGTGTCCTTGCCCATGGCAGGGGCCATTGGGACTAGGTGATCCTAAAGTTTCTTTCCAATCCAAACTATTCTGATTTCTCTGACCTTCAGTCCTTTTTTGCATCATTTCAGTGCTTAGCAATGATGAAGTAATGATTAAATCATTCAGGTGTGTCTCTATGCAGTTTTAGGGAGGCATATGTAACTAGAACAAATAACATCCATGTATATTCCCCATCTTTGGATTTTATTTATGTACAGTTACAAATAAATGTTACAGATTCTGGTGGAAAAGAGTAAGAGGGAAGAGAACATAGACATACCTTAGAAAAGAAGCTAAATATAACAGAGTTGACTTTCTTTAAATATTGCCCAGTCCTTATTCCCTGATGTGTTTATCCTTTTAGATAGTTAGCAGATAACACTTTGTCTCAGAACTGAAACCCATACAGACATATGCAGGAAAGCATCTGGATCAGCAGGGCAGAGTCTGTCTGAGGGACTTGTGTGGTTGCAAACTGGTTTGTCCAGGTTTTCAGCTCAGAGTTGCAAAAGCAGCTTAAAAGAGCTTTTGGTGAGTTATTGTCCATTAGCCCCACCACAATCATTGACTTGCTGCATCCTCTCATCTTGTGTCCCCATGCCAGCAGGCTCTCATGGGAAATACTGCAAGATTTCAGTTTCCCTGAGGAAGTAAAAACTTGAAATACTGAAAAATGTGTGAACTGGTAATGCAAAAGAGAACTCCTGAATGTGTTTTGGAATCACCTTTGCCAGCCTGCAGGCTGAGCAGTTCAAGCTGTCCTGAATGCAGGTGCCATCAGAAGGGGTGGTCCAGGGGCTTTCCCACCTGCAGCATTAACCCTTATGGGAAGCCAGGCTGCTTCTTTCCACATCACCTCATACTTCTGACAGCTGGAGCTGCTCACTAAATCCCATCCCAGGGTATGGGAGGTTCAAATTTTCACATTCATAGACTGAGTGTGGAAACCTTCTGACCAATGGTTAGAGAACTGTATCTTCTTCTGTGATCCATTGAGCTCTGGCTGAATGTATAGGAGACACTTTTCACTTTTCAGAGACACTTTTCCATCAGCACTTTTGGGCTCTGCATGGTCCTTCTTTCACATCTTTGTTGTTTCCCGTGGACACATCTTTTTGTTGAGAAAAATCCTTCTTCTGTCACTGTCTTCATTCAACATTCACTTTGTCAGAGTTGGTGAGAAGGGTAGACTACTTATTTGCACAGTATCTTGTGAATTTTAACTAAACTGCATTATTTATTATTTTATCTTTCCTGGAATCTCAGGAAAGATAAAATAATAATCCTGAGGCCTCAGTAGAATTCTTGGCATCTCTGTTCATGCTTGGGAAAGACAAGCACATTCTATAGGAAGGTCTGATGTAATGTAATTATATATCATTTTCTTAGCCTCAAATGACATCATTGAAGACATATTTCATTAAGCTGAAGTTGTCCTTCACTTAAATTGAAAAACCTTTCAGTGCTAATGAAACATGCTGCAGTCTGGTTTGGTGTTTAATATAGGCAGAGGAATAATTTCTTCATAATTCATGTCTGATAGTCAGAAATGAAGAGTATGATCAGATTTTAGCATAGGACTATAATCTGTATAGTATTTGTCATTTCTCAAATTCAATTTTTAATTTTACCACAAACAAGCTTGAAAAAGCATTCAGTCCAAGGAAGTTTGCAGTCTCAGAAAACTGATGAATGTCCCAATTGCTGTGTTCAGCACAAAGGTATCATTCCACCTTGGACCTCAAGTACTTTCACTTTTGCCTGGGATGGTCATGTCCCAGTCTTTCTTGGAGCCTTTAACTGCTGCACAAAACAGGTACTGTGCCATTCTCCAAGGAAGTAGCAAGAAACAGAAGATCCATAGCCTGAGTTCAGTACAGAGAGGGAGCTTTTGGATGCATGGTTCAGATTCCTTTGGGAATACTCTCGGAGATGAATGCTGCAAGCAAGACAGAGGTTATGTTGGGAGAGGAATAATCCAGTTTTTAATTTTCCTCATTTCTTTCCATAACTATACCTTAGTGCCAACTGGATTTTAAAAATGCAGTTGCATTGAGAGAGGAAGCAGGTACCAGCAGCATCTTCCCTCTGCCCATGGAGCTTCATCAAGGAGTGATGGTTGCTGACTTTCCTCACACTTTGATTCCAGTCTGCTTTTTTCTGTAACTTTTCTGATGTGATGGGGCAGTGATCAGCAGTGAGGCACTTAATGTGCCACCTGCTCTTGGAACAGGCAAGATGAGCTAAGCTCTGCAGTGGGGTGAGTTGGTTGAAGCAAAAGGCAGAGGTGTGTGGTCTCTGAGGTGCATCTCCCAACAAAATGCTTTGTAAATCTCCCCAAAAATGGACTTAAGAGTTTGTGATTTCTCTTCAGAGCCAGGCACAAATCTTTACAGGGTTTGAGTGATCCCTTGGAAAACGTCAGTATTCTTTTACAAATGAGGGAATGCATCTTCAAAGAGAAGAGGGGAGAGCTGTTTCATTTAGATGTGTTGGGTTCCTAGAGTTAGAGGAGTATTCTGCCCTTGAAGTTCCATCTCTGCAATGTAGACAGGATGGTACATTAATGCATGAGTGCTTACAATCCTATTTCAGAGGTGAGATATATTGTTTTCTATGAAATAGCTTAGTATGAGTGGCTTGTGGTGAATAGGATATGTTGTAGAAAATATATCTAAGTTTTGAAGTAGCTCTGTTGGATTCTAAAATTAAGCAAAACAAAAACATCCACAACATCTGAGAGTTATTGCACATTACTGAAACTGCATTAATGGAGTATAAATAAGCAGACAACAAAATGCAAAGGCAGTAAATAACAGAGTGCCTTGACCACAGCACTTAATTTGATTACTCCACTCACTATTTAAAATTCGTGTTAAGCTATTGCATAGGAGTACCAAGATCATAGCAAACAAATTTTTTTGCAGGGTGAATATGTATTAATAGGACCATAGTTACTTCTGTTTCTATTTTTTTAATAAGGTGATGTTTTGACAGGTCACATCTTACTAAGTTCTGTGAAAATATTTATTAGTGCAATCTATTTATGAGTCTTGAGTGTAGCAATTAACAGTAAAACCAGACTCTGCTGAATATAGTGTTTGGAATTTTTTTCCATCTAATTTGGTTTTGGTAATAATTATGTATTTTTTCACTTGATTTTGTATGTTTTACTGCATTTCAGAAACATTTTATGAGTGATAGCCAAAGAGAGGAAGTTTAAGCTCAAGGATTACTACCTTAATGCTGCTTGTTTTCTTGCTTAGTATTACTGTTTGTGTCCATATTGATTGCTCTATGATTTAAACTTTGCTCATGGGGGAATATTTAAGCCTCACAAATTAACAATACAAAGAAACAAAAATAGAAGTAAAAGAGATTTTGTCATCCTGCCCTAAGAGAAAAAGCAAATTCCAGAGTCACTGTACTCTTTGAAATTTAAGCTTGAATGAATGTTTGTCTGTGGACTGCCTTCTTGAAGGTCTCAGCTCATCCTGAGAGTGTGGCAGGAGAGCAAACAGAAGAGTCCTGCTGTTGGAGTGAAGCAGGGTTCACTGGTACAGTAAATGGAGTTTGCTCACATCTGGTTGGAACAGTATAATATTTAACCAGCCTCTCATAATACAAACAAACTAATTTACCTGCTCTACTACTGCAGGACCCCAAGTCCCAGAGCAGGTCTGTAGCTGACATCAGCTCTTTACCCAGCAGTTGTAAATACATATTGAGCCACTGGATTCTGCCAGTGAAATACTGTCCTTGCAATGGCCTGGCTAACAAAGCAGCCCCTTGCTATTGGTCTCCCTCTTGAGGCAATGATTCTTTTCAGGGGTTGAGACTTTGTCAAAAAGGCCACATTGTCACCCTGGAGACAGACAGTGTTGCACAAAGATACATGATAATAACCCCCATAAAATATCTCATTCTCTTTAGGTTTATCCATTCACTCAGTTCCTTGAGCAGTGCCCATTGCCCATAGCTGGGAGGAGCTGTGAGTTTTCAGTGAGAGACTCTGGCTGACAGAGTAAAGTGCTGCTGAATTGATAAAACAGGACTGAAAAGCTCATGAGTGTTGTCTTCTCTCCTCCCTTAATGTTTCCAAGATATCTGCTGTTGGGGATTTATTAACAGATACATTTTTACCAGGTCAGGAGGAGAAAAAGAGGCTTCTGGAAGAACTGTCTGTGATGTATAAACCCAGCTTTGGATATCAAATGTAAAAATGAGATTTAACATCTACAGCTGAGGGATACTTAGAATCTTAGTTTGAAGTTTTAATTCGGCTTAAGTTTGTTTGCCAGACATGCAATAGGACATATTGTTTTGACTTTTAGTATTTTTCTGTTATGTTTTTTCTCATTCAGAAAATCCCAAATTCAGCAAATTCCAGTGTGGTCTATATACAATGCTGTGTCTGAATTTAGTTTTTTCTTTTATCTTTTCTTCCTTCCTATCTAAGCATGACTGTTGATAATAAGTGCTTCTATGTTCTGCTACGGTATTGTGCCCTGCCGAGTAAGGACAATTTTAGTCCTGATGTGACATAGCCTATTAGATTTTTCTCTGCTTTTATTACTCTGATTTTTAAAGGTTCATATTATTTTGATTTCTGTTGGCTTTTTTTTTCTTACTAAAATCATGTTGGTTTACCTATCCCTTAGGAGAAGTTTCAGAGCTGACTTTGTCCAGTTGCTTACATTGTTCCCAACCCATCTGCAATGTTGAGACCTCTGCTGCAGCATGACCCAATGGGTTCAGTGATTTAGTGTAGGTCTGTCTGAATTGTACTCAACAAGTCCAGACTTCCACTGTACATAAACAATATTCTTTTTCCATGGCTGTTCCTTCTCTGTGTTCCTGTGGCAGCATTCAGAGCCTAGGGGGGCTATGAGCCTCCCCCAGCTCCCTCTTGTGCATCTCAGAAGTTTGTCTCCTGGCTCTTTATGAACCACATCATCATTTGGCTGATTTTTGACATTTTTCTATAGTTTAACAGCTTGGTTTGCTGCTATTTGGATTTTTTTTTTTTTTTTTGGTAAAGGAAAGAAAAGATTTAGAATTCGATGGGGAGAGTGGACAGGTCATGGGACGACAGAGTTCTTGACATCACAACCAGAAGGACATGATGTGTATCTGTCTGCTAGAGAGAAGTTACTACCCAAGCATCAACTGATATTTCAGATGCTGAAACCACAGCCCTCTCTCCACTCTTGTCTTGTCAGGGTCTTCATCCTGAAAGACAATTCAAATACCCAGTCTTGAAATAGCAAGCCTGAGGGAGGCTTACCTGTTATAGGAGTCAGGATACTCAAGCCCTTTGCTATCCAAAGCATTTTTTAACCTTAAACATGTGGGATTCATCCATGCCTTGAGCAGAAGCTGCACTGCAGACATCCTGTCAGAGGGATGCTGTGGTGGCTGTTTGCAGGTTTTTAATGTACTTTGTCCTTGGCTTCCCACTTAATCTGCAGCTGATGCTGTTATTGAATGGAGGATCAATGTATGTGTCTGAGAATGGATGTTCTGGAATCATCCTTCTTGGGCTCAGGTGCTGTTTACCTCAGAGAATCCAGCCAGTTCTGTATCCCAAAAAAGAAATGCTAAGCCTGTTCCCAGTAACTAGAGGCTTGCCTGTGTGCAGCACTCAGCTTCTTTAGTGCAATATTACATCTACATCAACTCTGGGCTACTTCATTGAATCTATTATTTAGCACAGCTGCTTTTCAGAATGTGGATATACTTAGAATAAGAAAAAAAACCCCACAATGATAATTTAAGGTAGCATGCCACTGAAGTGTAAAATGTGTTGAATCTCATGTTTATCTACATGGTGCTTTGCACCTAAGTTATTGTGTGTCAGCTTTCTACCAGCTTTTACATAAAATGTTGTTATACTCTCTCAAAGACAAGGCAGTGAGCAGAGGGAACAACCTAGCCAAGTCCACAAGGAGACATCCCAGCCCTTCCTCAGAATGCAGTAAAGCAGCAGTTACACACCCCTTTCATCCTCTGAATCTGAGTTGTGACCTGGTGGTTCTCATATGCCCAGAGGTTTGGAAAAGACACCAAATGTTTATTTCATAATGGTCTCTGATTTCAGAGCAGGAAAAAGGATTTTTTTCCCCTTTGTTCACTTCTTTTCCCTCAAAACTTTTGTTCATTGTCTTCATCTGAATTTTATTCCTTCAGAGACTCCAGGGGAGGTGTGGGGAGTTGACCCCACCCAGCCACTTGCTCCCCATACGGGAGAAAGCAGAGCAAGCAAAAGCAAGGAAATCAATGAATATAGACAGTTTGATAAATAAATGAAAGAGAAATAAAAAGAAGGCAACACAAAGGCAACCACCATTCAGTGGCTCAATTCATTCACCACCTACAGTGGATCAATGTCCAGCCAGTCTCTGAGGAATGGAAACAACCCCAAAGCCATTTATTGCATTACTCATTTTTATTGCTGAGCAGGAGGCCATGTGGCACAGAATATCCCTTTACTCATCTTGGGTCAGCTGCTGTGTCCCCTCCAGCTTCTTGCTCACCCTGGCCTACTTGGGGGATAGAAAAAGGGAAAAAAAGAAAGCTCTGTAGGTATGCTGGGCAACAGCGAAAACAGCAGTGTGTTACCAGTGCAGTTTTAGTCACAAATCAAAAATGCAGCGCCATGTGGGCTGCTATGAACAAGATTAACTCCATCTCAGCCACACCTAATAGAGGGCATGGCCAGAAAACCAACAGTAATGGTTGTGGGTAAATCAAACATTTTAAATGTTTGTGTTCAGAATAAGAAATCTGTAAAGCCTAAGAAGTTCTTGTTTGTTTGAACCAATGAGACATACAATTCATGCTGTTTCTGAATGACAGTGTGTGAAATGAATAAAGCTTCCCTGTTCCCTACTAGGACTATTTAATTTCTCAGGCTAATGGTGCTTGCAGAGAGCAAATTTTCAGATGCACATTTCTGGGCTGCTTCTTTACAGTTGGTGTTCCTCTCACTAAACTTTAGGAGTTTGGAGGGAGCTTGTGTCAGAGCCCTAAGTTTGGGTTATAATCATGAGTTTGGTATCTGGATTTTTTGGGGGGTGGTCCCACTGGACATCTATCCAGGGAACAAATGGTTCAGGTAACCAAATGTAGGTGTCTGCTCCTGGAGTCAGGAGTGGCTCTCAAGGCTTGGTTCATTTTAGTGACTTGATCTCCATAGACTTTAGTGCACTGACTAGGTTGGTTTCTAACATCAGATGCCTGAATCTAAATTTAGACACAAGACCAAAGTTTGGGGGCTGAAATCAGTAGCCTTCATAAGGGGCTCTCTGAGATACCCCTAGGGTATTTTGTTTTAAATTGCCTCCAGCTGTCAGACCAGAGGGACCTGGGAATTCTATAGGTTCAGCCATACTATGCATGTGTCTTACATACCCACAAGTGTCTGGAAAGGCACTCTGGTGTAGCCTCAGATACCCTCAAGTGTGATAATACAGATTCTCTTTATAGTAAGTAAAAAAGAGTAAGTCCTGTTATTTCAAATTAATTTGTGTTTCTGTGGCCTGCCAGTACTTGTCTGCATTGAATATGGAAGTTGACTAGACATAGATGCCACTAAAACTGAGACATTTAAAGGGAGGTGAACATTTCTACAAATTGCATGCCCTTCTACAAACAGTAGAGTAGTTTTAGACCTTCCTTTAGACCTTTTAGACAGTCCTTTTGGACCTGCTGTCTTACAGTATCACATATTTTTATGCATAGTTTAACAGCTGTAAAACATATTCCCTTTTTATTTGTAAGGCACGTTGACATACTCAGCTGTTGCACAGCAACATGGAAGTAACTGCTTTTCATGACAACTGCTTTTTATGATTTCTGAGTAGGAGTGCTGGCTTCTGTATTTTCCAGATGAAATTTGAGATGATGCCCTTATTTATAGACAGAAAAGGAAAAAGGGTCAAGGAAACTTTAGAGTAATACTCAAAACTCTACACGGAATGTACAGGTGGTTTAGTTTAGTTATTAACACATTTATGTTTATTAATGTATTATTTACTGTTGTACCATCTTTGTATATTCATAAATACTGCTTTCTTGCACACAAGGGGCTAGGTAAGCTATGTCAACCTACTGCATCCAGTATGGTTGGAGGCTGTACCAGTGGAACTATGGAAGGAAGTGTCAGATGCAGGCTTACTCTAAGGGAAAGGGTTTGTGGCAGGTTGCTGTCTGGAGCAATTTCATTTGAGATAATGGTTCTAGGGGCTACAGAGCAGAGTCCCTGGATGACGTGTGGGGGAATGCTTATCAGCGTGCAGTTCTTTAAATATTTCATATTGTTTATGAAGGTCTAAAATACAAAGAGAAAGTTGGCAGGGAAATAAGGCAGCACCAAGAGACACTAATGGAATATTTTATGAAGATTATTCACCCTTGAATAAGCAGTTGTTGTAAGTGATAATTTATCACAGTGAATGTTCTTGCTTTCAGACAAGGAGTATTGCAAAGTGATATTTCCGTACGAAGCACAGAACGATGATGAACTCACAATCCGGGAAGGTGATGTTGTCACACTTATCAGTAAGGTAAAAGCAATATTATTCTCCTATAAGCAGTGATACAGTTTTTACAATTTGCATAATTTAATTGCCATAAAATTAGTATTTGTGCCTATAGTGTTGTTGCTAAACCAACGCTAGTTTGACAATGAAACATTATGCAGACTTCTGAGCCCTACATCTCCCTTCCTCTTGTGCTTTGGAGCCTTACCCTGATAATGAATTTAAGCAAAGAACAGCCAATGTGTACTCAAATTTATACAATTAATTTTAATTTGAATCTGCTGGCAGATCAGCATAAATTGTAAATTGATCCCTGTAACAAACATAATGGCTTAGAGAATAAAGTGGAAGATTCAGGAAAGCAGTAGCTTTGAATATCTCCCTTTGATGAATGAGTTATTTTTCTTGTAAGAATTTTTATGTTAGATTGAGGTAATGTGTATAAATTAATTTACTGAACTAAACATTTAAAATTTAGCCAGCCTTAATATTCTGGTAAAGTAGAGAAAGATGACAGAGCAGAAAATAAATAGTTTTAGATCTGTGTTTTTTCTAAAATGATGGTGATAACTGAAGATTAGAAATGAAAAACTGTGCCAGGATTTACTAAATCTTCAAAAGCCATAGAGTGAGATGGTGAGTAAACAGTTGGTTTTCCTTTAGAAGAGCTGTACACCATGTTACAAAGCACAGATTACAGTTTAGGTGCACTTAATTTCCTGCTCCTGTTTAAAGACTTTACAGTTTGTTTAACAGTTTTTGATTGCTGGACATAAATATTTGTGGGAGAAAAAAATCTATAAACAAGAAAAAGCTGTGGATTTTCCATGAGGAAGATGAATCATAGCAATGTACACAATACTGCTGCTTTTGTTTGTGCTTATATGAAAGTAAAATAATTACTTCTATAATTGATGTGTCATAAGAAATTGTTACTTGACTGAACAATTTGGCCCTGGGTGAAAAAAACCCCAAAATCTTAGGAAGTCCATCTGGGGCTGTGTTTGCCACATATGAAGTTATTTTCAATCCTAGAGGGCATCTTCTTTGTCCTGAACAATATGCATGTAACCAGAGAAAAGTAATCACACATGTGGTAGGAAGAGAAACTGCAAATGTAAAAATAAATTGTGTACATTAAATATCCTTTAATGGCTTGCCCCCATGGACCTCTGTTTAGCTTGTTTGTAGATCTGTGTAGCTTTGCCTGATTTAGAATGTTCTCATGTGAGTATTTAACAGTGTTTCTGATCATTAAAATGGCTTTTAAGATGTTCTCCTGTCCACTTAATGCTTTATTGACCAGAATGGTTTAATTCCCCAGGATGGCTGGTCTCTGGGTGGAGCTGTGTTCATCAGCAAGCATAGATAAAAAGACAATTACATTACTGAGGTTTCTATGTGAGATTTCATTAGCTTGCTTTTTTGCATTTTCTTCTTCCCTCTGCCACAGTGGAGGATATTTGTCTTTTTTAATAACTAAGCTGATGATTTGACCATTTTGATCAGTTTTCCAAGCCACACAGAGAGAATGGTTTGGAATAGTAAATACACTCTTCTCTTGCCCTGTCCTTCTGCTCTCCAGTGATATCAAGCCATTGCAGATATTTTATTTACTTTTCTTCCTTTTTTCTGTGTCATGTCACATCTGTGAACACTTACATAAACCCATGTCTCCAGAAAGGGAGATCTCAATGCACAAAGTCCTGGAGTTTCTCTAGGGATGCCTTTTTATGCACTGTTGGAACTGATCTAAACCACTGAAGAAATGGTGCTTAACAAGCAGTCACTTTGCAGATCCTTTTGTGCTTTGCAGACCTCATTGCAGTCAGACTTGTGGCATTCCTTCATTTGCTTTTAACACAGTTAAAAAAAAATTAAATTCAGGCTATGTGGTGTCAGGGTATTTGCTGTAGAGTTCTGAAAGCAGTGAGGTCTCCTTTATGCTCTGCCACATGATACAATAACTTTACTTTAGTCCAGATTTTCTGAAGCAGATGTCTGTTGTCATCTTTCTTTAGTCAGCAATAACAAAGTCAGCCCCACCTTTCTGCCCACCAATGGCTTCCTCTAGAGAGTGACAAATCACCACATTTACATGACCAGTTAGTGAGCCGTGCTGACAAAGAGGCATCAAAGAGAAACATATGGAATGCTTCAGAAATTCTTATCATGGATTTGCTTTGCTATCAGATTATAGATGTTCTTTTAATTTATTTGTAATGAATTGTTTTGCAGGTTTTGCTTTGTATGCTGGAAAGCATTAGGCAACATTTATTCTTCCCAATTATCTAGACTCAAAGAGAGAAGCCTGGTACTTCTAAGGAAACAGATGTGTGTCTCAGTACTTCCTACGACCACAGATGCATTATTGTAAAATAATGTATTTTGCTGAAATCACTAAAACTAAAAAGTGATACAGATTCCCAGTATAAAATGTCTGTCCCTAGACTAGTCTGGGTTTCCACAATTAAAACCATAGGAGCGTTGAAGACTCATAAGTTTAACTCAAGCTGAAATTGCTTTTATTTGAAAACAACTGCATTGGTGAGAATGTGTGGGAGTGGCTGAAGGAATGAGTGACAGAAGAATGGGAGAGAAATTTCATGAAAAGAATGTCAAATGCATTACAATAATCTCAAAAGCATGAAGATAACACTTGATAAGTGCCAAGACAAAAGGGGATGGATCAAATGAACTAAGTGGGAAGTTCCTACAAGACCCTGGGTAGAGGTGCACACTGTGTGACAATGGGTATGTGAGGAAACTGTTTGTGTAATGTTCATCTTAAAATGTTAAGACCTGATTTTGTGGAAAGGTGTAGAATCAGAATCAGTAAATGCAGAATTCAATATCACCATTTTAACAGTATCCACAAAGGGACAAGAATAAGGGACAAGACAAAAAGGATAAGAATATAACAGAATATCTCTCTTTTGTGCAGTTGAATTAGTTGTGAAAATCCCTTTGTCAAGATCATAAAATCAAGATGATAAAATATCTCTCTAATATAAAGAGCAGACTCTGTTTCAAGTTCTCACTGTTTTAATGGATGTTGAGATCTTAAATCACAAGCTGGTCAGAACTTCCCTATAGGTCTCCGTGATAAGAGAATTTGAATATCTGAGGTTTCTTAGAAATCACTAAAGAATACTTTGAACAGATTTGCTGATCACAAGTGACCTCCCTAATCACATGGAGAATGTGCTGGAAAGGTTTATTAAGTGCTGAAGAAAGTCAGTAGAGGCTGATCACTTACAGGTCAGAATGGTATGTATTTGGGGAGATGCAGGGTAAAGGATGGAATTATGCAAAACTGATAACCAAAAATAATTGCCAATTATTTGGAAAATATACACTATGAGAGTGCAAACATATCTTAGTTAAAATGTACCTAAAAGACTGAATAAAAGCAGAAACTTTGCATACATCTATTCCAAAAGTTTCTGGAAAAGGTTTTTCTTTCTTTTGTTTCCCCAATGAAGGAAATACCCTTGTAAATACCTAGAAAAGGTTTTATTTATTAATAAGTGGAAATAAAAGTGGGCAAATAGTAGTCCTTTAATTCTTTCATGCAAAATAATGTAAAAAACCTAAAAACATTGGTCAGAATTGTAATAGAAGGTAAAAACTTCATCTTCAAGGCAATAAACTGAAAGATCTGGTACCTTTGCTGTGGAAAAAGGGAGTCTAAGAAAGATGCACCTTTGAAAGAAAGAGAATAAAAAGCAAAATACAGTAATATTACTTGTACAATTAAGGTGATGGTTATGCATTTTGATGATTAGATATATTCATAAGGCTAAAATTATGAATGGTAAGAGGCCATGAGATTGACACTGTAGATTATTTTCATACTGTCAAATATTTGTGCTCCTTAGGTATTTTTTTTGTGTGTGTCTTCAAAATATTGCTGACAGCATTTGGGTGTGGGTAAGAGCACTGGTAATCACTGCACCCTGCAGCTGAAGGAGAGTGGCAAACAAGTATTTTATTATGCTCAAATATTCATTTTGAAGATTGTATTTGTAATAAATACAGTTTCCTCTAAGCAGCAGAAGATTCATGTGACATTTTCAACTGTCATCGTGAAAATTTTACAGGACTTTTAATTCCAGCCCTCTTAGATCTAGCTATTGTAAGCCACTTTTCTACAAATTTATTAATAGCTTTGAAAAATTATGACAAAATGCATAGGATTTTGAAGACTTCCTTGGCACACAGAAAATTACCTGTGTGAGGAATCAATAGAAATGGCCACATAATTTCAAAGCAAATACATCAAGCACACACTGGCAGCTGTGCACTCATTCAAAAGCAGTTTTATTGCAAGGATGTAAAGAAGATTTCATTGCAGTGCATCAATCTACCTGAGCTCTAGACAGCCAAGACCACTTTGTTCCCAGGAGTGAAAATGGTCTGGATAAATAAAATTAGCTGCTTCAAAAAATCATTGCAAGTTTGAAAAGCTGGCAGCAATGGAAAGATATCCTCATCTGAACCCTTATTATCAGTGGGCTGCACTGATATCAGCAGCAATTCTGCTAATTCTGAAGTTATAAGGTGATTTTGCTCATGTTATTCAAATAGTACTCGGAAAGTTACTGCATTGGTATAATAAAAGACACAATAGCATAATTACTAGTGAAAAATTTACATGACTATTTATCTGGTCTAGATATTTAATGAGATATTTAATGGCAACCCAATTTGTAGAGCTTAATTCTGTGCTGGGAGGCAAAGAGCCACAAACCTAGTTATAATAATAAGCATAATGGCAATCAGTTTTTACAAAGCTTCTATTTGCTTTTGGTGTTACTGTTAATAATTTATTGTGAGATTTGCATGTTTTGTGGTTCAAAATACTGTACATTTAGCAACTTCCTGCCCCAAAGCATGTGCAGTCGAGTGATAAGACAGACAAGTAAGCACAGGTGAATAGAAGAGAATAAGGGAACAATTCAATGAGATTCAGTCTTGGTAGTCTCTTTCATCCTCTCCTGCTCTGTGTGTTTGTCCCTGTAAGAGCATGGAATCTGCCCTTGTGCAGAGCCTTTAACACTGCCCAATCCTCAGGGTAGCCACAAGGCAGTTCATTTAACCCTGCCTGTGTTTATAGGCAGTTACTGGAGCGTGGCCCTTATGCCAAAACAATTCTGCTGCTTTTCTCTCTTTCAACATCTTTAAATGCTCATCCTGGTGCAGGAGGTGATTGTCCAGAGCACTTTGTGTAGCTGAGAGATTGGCAAGGCAAACTCATCTGGGCAGGGCTGTGAAGGAAAACAGCTGCTCTGCCGGATGCAGGAGGCTCCTAAAGGGATGGAATCAGTGAGTGCTGTGTTAAAGGATCTTGCCAGGGAGCTGGGGCCATGAGCAGGGGAAGGAGCACAGACAGTGTGATAGAGAAGGACATTTGCTGATACTCAATCAAATATTTTTCTGGGCTGGGAAGTCACTAGGGTTGCCAGAAATTGTTTCTGTGGGGTTTTATTAATTGCTGAATTCTTCTGTACACCTTTAATTACAAACAGCATGCACATATTTTACAAACCTTGGCTATAGAAATATGTGAAGGAATTAAAACCTCAAAGTTTTTCTTTAAATATGAGCTAATAGGTAGGTATCACTAGTTCTTCCTTATTGAGATGAAATCTTCCCTATTTTCACCTCTATGAGTTAAAAAAACCCAACAGAGTGATAATATTTGAGGTCATTAAAAATACACCTACTTGGCAAGAAGACAGAATTTTTCCAAGCAGAATATACTTGGAAATTTCCAGTAGCTTAAGACTGTCTCTTTCAAAATAAAGTTTGTCTCTTTCTTCCTGTGAAAGAAAGGAAATAAATTAGTCACATTTCATGATAGTCAGGTAATTTTGTTTTTCCTTGATCGGCAACTAAAATCAAGCTGTTAGCTCATTTTTAGAAAATAGTTTTCTAATATAACCATGCAAAAAAAAATAGGTTATGTAGATAAAGTATGATCTGGTTTAATAAAATAAAAATATGGCTTTCTGTCAGAGTAATACAATGGACTTTTGTTGACACTGAATATTTGGTTATGCAGATACCCCTTTTTGGGGTTTTAATACAAGCTATTTTGCACATTTGTGCAAAACTTCTGTAGCAATCTTGCATACAGAAACTGAAAGGAATACAGTAAGTAAAGTAAGTAAGTAAACATTTAATAATGCCCAGCTTTAAGAAAGCTTTTATGATAGCTTTAAGAAAAAGGTTTTATGATGTTTTGTGTTTAAAGAGGAGCATGTAAGCAATAAAGGCACTTACTTCTTGCCTCTGAAAATAAATAGGTATTTCCCTCAGAAAGAACAATACCATAAAGGCTCCTGAGATATCCATGAATTATTCATCATTGGCCAGGCCTAATAGCCATACCTAATCTGCTTTCTGTGTTCCTTGTCCTCTCCCCTTCACTACTTCCCTTAGCACCAGTTTTTCCCCCAGGACATCCTGCCTCCCCCTCTGGTTGGGAACCCTGCTTGTATCACACTGCTGATTCCATACAAGAAATGATTTTGCACCTTGTGCATGCTGAGGGTGCAGTTTGACGTGATGGATGGTAGGTGGCTGCTCCAAGGGATGCTTCTCCTGCCCTTTCACCTTGCATCTGGCAACCAGAGCACACAGGGTGTGCCAGCAGCAGCTTGCTGAGAGCTTGGTGTAGCAGTAGGGTCACTTTTCCCTGAAACTTTCCTCTGTAGGTTTTGACTAATAGGAATGAGAAGGTTTGGATCTTTTCTGGGTTTCAAGCCATGGTGCCATTAGGGATGGCAGCTGGGGTAGGTCCTGCAAAATGAGCAGGTATGTTTGACATACCTCAATGTGTCCATCAAGGGGTAAAACAGAAGCATGAATGCTTCCTCAAGTGAATGATAAAAAGCTGTTATATAAAACTTGTGGGCACACTGATGATCAAGTAAATAAATGTTTATTTTCTGAAATTATGTTATATACTCAGTAAATTATGGAAAATAAAGTAGAGTCTATTGCTTGAACCTTGTCTTTGGCCAAGAATTTTAAATGTTTAAAAATAATTTTGTAACACTTAGTCATATCTTGCAGCATTTCTTGGCTGCTGTGGTTAGCAGTGGGGCATTAAGGTCTCTGTAGAGACAAAGCCTGACAATGTTTATTTGGGAACCAGGCGCAGCTCACTCTTCATTGGTATCTTTAGAAATATTACTGAAAGACAAATGTTTAAGCTAAGTACTTATATAAGCTTTTAAGCCTGTGATTAGTCCAGGGAGAATGGAACAGCCAGCACTTGAATGCTTATCTCAGTAGTATATTTATAATATTTTTTTTAAGGTACACACTGAAGTTGTCTTTTCCTTGTTTTGTTACCACGAATTGTGATGCTACAACAGTGACTTCAAAAGAAGGGGGTTCTTTTGTTCATGGGAAGTCCCAAATTTGAATTTTGACAAACACAAGTTCAAGCCAAGCTATGTAGGTGAAGTGGCAGGATCCCTCATGTGTGCAATGCTTTAAGATTTGCATAATTTGAAAGGCGTTTTGTTTGTAAGTATGTTTAACACAGCCAAGCTAATCTAAAAAGGTGACATATTTTGAGATAAAAAAGGAAAGAATCAGTTTTTCTACTTAGAAAAGACGCTGCTGAAATGCTGAGGTGTCTGGAAAACTGTGATTATTGCTCACAGTGTGGGCTTCAGATTCATTGCTTAGCTTCATCCCTTCTTTTATTCTGAATGTTGGGTTCACCTGCTGGTTTGATAGCATTCTCTGAAGCCCAACCTTTTCAGGGCAGAGAAAGCTATTTCAAGGGGAAGTAAAAATGCACATACAGTGCCTAGTAATTAGTAATTGTAATTAAGACCCTGGTCCTAAGATGTCCTCAATCTAAGTAGTAATAGCATTAAATAATCTTTCAAATGTTTTGTTCTAGGTTTTTATAATCTTTCTAAATACATAAAATGTAATTACATAAATATTTTATCTTGGCTCATCAGAGGCATAAATTATGTCTGTTACTAGAACCACCTTTCATGTTTGTGTTGGCTAATTTAGTTTTAATTTGAGTATTGGAGTGTTAGAGTTTTATGATGTGGAACATATTTATTTTTCCACAATAATTCTGCTGACTGAACATTGCAAATGAAGTGAATCCTCAGAAGAGATGGTTTTGTTCAATAAGCAACTTAATTCTTCCTGTTTGTACAAATATTTCATCAAAGCTTTTTAGCCTCATTACTGATTAAACCGTTTAGTCACAAAATGTAAAGTCAAAAGATTAGACCTAGCCTGAAACATATTTAACAGAAAAAAAAGCCCTGCTCTGTTAGATCCTCTGCTCAAATGTCCTGGGTATTGCAGGTCATCCATTATTCTCAGCCAGTTTCTTTTTTGCAGGGTTCAGTAACCTGAGCCAGTTTCTGAACAGACTTTTTCTTCTGGAGAGGTGTCTTCTTGTTGTGCCTTCCAGTAAAAACCAGAGCCTGGAAAGAGCAGTGTGACCAGAGCTGAAATAATGTCTGATTTCTGACTATCTCTCCTGTTTCCTTCCATAGAGAGTTGACATGAGGATTTCTTAGTGGAGCCTTGGAGCTTGCAGATAAATAAAAATTTTCCTGTTTATCTCCTTAAGCTTTGAAAGATGCAGCTGGCATTATCAGATGTAAGGTTCTGTATGGCTTGGGCATGAGAACGGACAGGAGTTGGGAAGGATCCATGCAGGATTTGGGGCTTTTGGGATGGGTCAAAGATTTGAGCAGGATAAACCTCTGGGTTAGGGGCCAAACAAAGGTTAGAGGCTAGACTTGGAGGTTTCCTTTAATGGTTTTCTTTCATATTTCATAATTTATGTATATTTGCAGGAAGTATATAAAATGAAAATGGGTTTTCTCCAAGATTGCTTCAGAAGGCAAATTTATTGTCTATTGGGCTGTCTCCTTTATCTAAATTATCTCATATTAGGTAGTTGAGAGATTCATTCTGTCTTATTGACAGATCTTAAAATCATGTTTCTGCCAAGGAGTACTTGATTACTGACCAGATGCTCTAAATCATGGCCATTTTCGTAACAGAATTTAACAAATTTTACTCTTTTTTGAACTCTAAGGTCTTGATCCCAGTAGCTGAGCTTATAGTAAGTAACAAACCTTGATCATTTGGAGAAGTACTGGGTAGCACAATGTGAGTGTAATGTAAGCCTCTGGAGAGATGCTTTCCTTCATTCATAGATAGTTTACCAAGTTTAATGAGAATTGGTGAAGATTCTAAAATCAATTATTTTTCAACTTTTAAGATAAACTTGGATTTTGAGAATGATCTGTCTTGGTGTCAATGTTACGACACTGAATGTAGCAAGAATTTCTAAACATATTTTAATATTATTAAAATGCCTTTTCACCTGATTTAACATGACTTTGTTTCCCTCCAAAGCCAAGTTACATTAATCAAGATCTGACATGTTTTTAATGATGGTCTGATAATCACAGAGCCTGTCCAGTGGCCTTCTCTGGTGTTTGTGAGAGCTGGGACCTCTTGGCCTGTGCTGCAGTCAAGCCTGGAGGTGCCCTGTGAGGCTGAGCTGAATGGCAGAGGGCTTTTCCTCCAGATGTGTCCTTCTATGAGCCTTTAAACCTGAAATTCAGAAGCCTTTATATGTTGCATGTATCTCTTTGTGTATTATGGTTGATGTCTTGAAAAGCTCAGTAGACACATTTTGTTTGCATTAAAGGTGCTTTGTTTTTTAAATGATGTTGGCTAGCTGTTGTCAAAAGGATTCTGGAGAGATGCTTGCAATGGGGTTAGCAGGAATTTAATGGGGGGCTGCCAGCACAGCAGAGCTGCCACATGAAAGCTCCCAGGGCAAGCATAAGAGGGATTCATGGCTTTCTGAATAATGCTGTTTTTACAGCTCAACATTCTTCTTGATGAGAACCAACTTTAGAAGGGCAGAAGGAAAGCAGAGATTTAAGGAATGGAAACTGCTGGGATTTATGATGATGTAAGGAACTATGTCTTCTAGTAGAGATTCAGAAAAGTAATACTTTCTTAAACCCTGCCCCATCATGGTGCATCTCAGTACAGATATTACAGTATAAGCTTCACATATACTTTTCTGGGGACTTGCTTTTTCTTGTTCTTAGTGTTGCTTTCTATCTTAGCTGTGATGATGAAATCTCTGTGGTGGAATAGTTCTGTATCAAAAACTTTTAATCAAAGAGCTGAAAAATCGAGCAGTTGTGGGTTGATGTCTAAACTATAGCTTCATATTTTAGCAGTATTGCAAAGTACCATCATGTTCAGAGGACCAAACTATGCAGCAATCAGCTCCCTCAGAAAAACAGAAGTCCTATTTACAGATGAGAAGATTGGCCTTTATCAGATGTGTTTGAAGAGTTTACACAGCTGCAGTTCAAGTCATGGATAGGAGAGAAGATAATTACATAGCTTATTACTCATTTTGTGACCTTGGGGAATAGAAAAAAAATCCATCATTTACTTATACTGACAAAAGCCTTCCTCTTCACTAGGGGCAGCTTGGAAGGTAGGTTAGGGAGTGGACAGATGAACTTGGGCCATGGCACTCCCTGAAATTGTCAATCCTCCCAAAGGTAGCAAGAGAGGAGGGGGGTGGGTGCTGCCTTGAAGGTCTGGCTGCTTTGGGGGAAAAGGCAGGAAACACCTTTGCCCCTAAAGCTAAGTGGAAAGCCCAGCTGCAGCAGTGGATGCCTGCTTCCTCTCAGGCTTCCTTGTGTTTTGGTGGAGCTTCAGAAATTGTTCAGCTGTTGGTAGATTCCCAGTATCAGATAGCTGTTAGTGCTGGAGAGAGCAATCTTGATGCACTTGCAGCTGGCTGCAGTGATGAGAGACATGCAAGTCCAATGGGTTTCTGAAGACATTATAATGTATGCATAGAGCCAAGTAGCTACAGGGTTTTATTTAAGTGATTAAGAACAGTCTCGTAGCATACAGTAACTCTCCTTTAAGTGGCTTCAAGGAAAAAAAAGAATAAAAAGAAAAAGGGTAGAATAATCCATAGCACTTGGAAGAAAACATACACTGGAGCATGTCTGACATTTAAATTATAGTAATCTTTCATGCTTTATTGCTTCCTGGTAAAATAGTGAAAAAAAATCCAAATAGTAGAGTTTCATTATAAATATGTTCACAACCAGAAGCGCTGCTTTGCATTTTCAGGGAAAATGTTGGTTTCCATTATGTTCCTTTTATCTGGCTCAGGCCTAGAGTACAAATAGTAGTGTGGGCTAGAAATAAACCCATCTCTAATAACTAAGTCTGTTTTTTTAAGAGGGAGAACTTTATATAAAATAAAAACCCCTCTGTCTGTAGGGTGTATGAAACTCCTGCCTCCTTGGAGCAGAGGGAAAGGCTGTGAAGCTGTCAGCATTTCCAGCAGGGAGAGTTCAGTCATGTTTGCTAGAGGGGTAATCAGTCACAGCCCAAGTTGTAGCTGGGACACAGCTTGGCATGAGAGGCACATTACCTGCCAGGCATGAACTTGAGTCTTTTAATTTCTTGGTCTTGAATGCAGCATCAGGTACTACAGGGGGCTGACAGCTCTGCCTTATCCACCTCCATTGCCACCTCTTTTACCACCAGAGAAAACCAGCAATGGTGTTTGACCACAGGGAAGTTTTTGTTCTTGGCTGGTGGCAGCTGGGCTCCTGCACTGTGGGGATGCCATGGGCCAGGGTGGTGTCAGTGGGGTCTCTCTGGGTGCAGCTGCTTCTGAGCAGAGAGTGGAGTATTTGTCAGACTGCAGAGCATAAGGTGCTTTATGCTGGGCTTTTTCTTCAATCTCCACTATCTTCTGCTTTTTTCCTATTGAATTGAGAGCACCAAGGGAAGGAGCAGAACAATGTTTGCTCTAATAGAGAGCAGTAGTTCTGCTGCTAAGAAACCTTTTCATGTAGGATGCTATGTGCATAAGAGACCAAGCAATGTCACGATTCTTTCACCCAGAAGAGGAGAAAGCATGACTCCACCATTTTGTGACTTTTCTTCATCAGTATGAGAGTGGCTGCAGGATCACTGCAGTTGCTAAAAGGTGACTAAGCCTTGATTTTATGCTGTCAACCCTACTTATGTGTCTCACTGTATTTCACTTCCATTCAGTAACAGTGTGATAAATCTGGTGCTCTGAATGGAAACTTTCTTTGCCAAATATCTCCCCATGGTTTTTGGCTGGTCTCTCTACTCATGCATCTCTCTCTTTCCCCTCTCCTCTGTCCCTTCTCTTTTAGTCACCACAGACATAAGTTTCAGAGTAGAACTGTGTTTTTTCCTTTCTTGTTTTACCATTGATTTGGTAAAATAAGAAACCATTGATTTGGTTTGTATTTTGTTTTCTTTTTTGATGTTCCCTTCTGGGAAAAAAAAAGTCTGTTTTCTCCAGATGATTTTCTCTTCCAGTTTTATTCACAGCTTGCATGTCTCTCTGCTAATTCCATAAAGAATATTCTTCACATCAATAAAAGGACTGATGTTTTTAGGTCACTTGTGTACACTCTAATAATTCTTGGCAGCATGTTGACAAAAGGTAGCTATATTCTGATTTTCTAGTGCTTTCCATTTCTCCCAGGTTTACCCTTTCCTCTGACTTATGTAAATGTTCCAGCCCAGGCTGACATTTTACTACCTTATATTTTGTGTAATACTTATTTCTTATAAAGTTTAAACATCTCCAAAATTCCTCAATACTCTAGTCTTTCCCTTTGCTATGTTTTGTCCAATTTTTGCCTAAATATTTAGCACAAAATGAATGTTGCTGGTTATGCCAGTGTATTCAGATTTTTATGCTTTATTTGGGACCTGCTGAGCTTGGAATTAGAATGGTTGCTGAATGGATATGACAGCTGGAATCACACCCTGCCTTCCCTGGGACAGCCCTGATGGGCAGACAGGATGCTTGACATGGAGGATTCCCTCTCCTCCCTCTGCCTGGCTGGAGGGACTGAAGGGACAGGGACAGTGGCAGCAAGCTCCTGCCCAGCACAGCAGGAGCCCTGTCCAGGTGCCCTGGTACAGTCAGGGTGAGGCTGCCCCAAGTTACAGGTGATGGGCCTTGAGCTGTGCCAGAGCAGTTTTAGATTAGATGTGAGGAAATTTTTTGTCACCAAAGGAGATGTCAAGTGCTGGAGCAGGCTGCCCAGGGAAGTGGTGGAGTCTCCATCCCTGGAGGTATTTAGAAGACATGAAGATGTGTCACTCAGGGACATGGTTTAGAGGTGGGCTTGGCAGTGCTGGGCTAAAAAATGGATTCAGTGATGTTAGAGGTCATTTTCATCCTAAACTGTTTTATGATTTTACTTCACTAGAAATGAGGATAAAACCAAGATTTGTATTTTAAGGAGAAAATACCAAAATCTCCCTCAAGATTTTTAATTTCTCTGTTTTATGAATCTGCCTCTGCTTGAACAGTCAAAATAGGCTTGGCAATGTGAACCAGCAGTGAATTTCTCTGAGGTCTTTGATTGCACTGTCACTGCAATGAGAACGTGGGTATAGTCTCCAAATTAAGCTTTGGTAGGAGTTGATTTTTACAGAAGCTAAATGTTGACACAGCTACCCCTTAAATTGATGAAATTCAGTAGCTGGAGTATCTTTTTTGCCATATTTTACTCCTTCAGTTTGATAAATATTTTTTGAGGGCTTTTTTCTTAAAGGAAACCAAAATGCATCTCTAGTACTTGTGTTACACTTTCTTCATAGGACTTTGGGGATATTGCATCATCTGATTTTTATTTAAGTTGATATATGAGTCTGACAGGATAACATGGAGATAAAGCAGAGATCCATTTGCTTTGTTAATAAATTTTGGGTTATTAATAAAGATTTGTCAATCTTGATACTTGACAGCTTTTCTATAAAATTTGCATTTTGAAGTTATAGCCACTTTACGTACTTGAACACACAAACACAAGATATGTTAAAAAAACCCAATATGGTTAAGATTGCATGGCTGATGGCAATCTGGAAGAATTGGAGTCATTTTTGCTCATGCTCACAAGCAGACACATTGTTTTCATCACACTGCCTTGACTGTGCTTCATGGCTCTGCCCTTGGTCAGTGCTTGTGGCAGCTTGTGCAGCTGTAACTCAGGTGTGCTTGGGTGCTGCTCTGCCTGCCAGCACCTTAGGCTGGCTCCCAGAAGTTGCTGGGGCATGGCAAACCTGCAGTTGTGGGTAGCAGGAGGGCACCACCATGGAGATTCTTCACCAGATTTCATCAGTAGCTTTTAACTTCTGAAATCTCTTTATTTCTTTCTCAGTGATCCAAAAGCCTCCTCTTGCAAGTGAAGTAAATGAGAAAATGAAAGAGAAACTGCCTGAAGAGATTTACTTACTGTATGAAAATCCACTGTGGTGATTGGCTGTGTAAGCCTGAGTGATAAGCTGGAGAGGGGAAAAGCAAACCTGCAGCTCTTTGGGATTTATGAAAGTGTGACACAAGCAGGAGCTTCATGAAAACAAATGAGCTTTAAAAAAGAGAATCGATGAAAAATTCACGTGTTAGTGAAGTGAAGAAGTGGAATATCTGTATTCCCTAAGAGCATAAAAAATCTACCCTAAAGAGCATGTATGTGATGTCTTGTGCTGTTCAGTCAGGATTATTAGCTAGTGCTAAGCTGTGCAATCAGTTGAAGCACAAGCTTTTTGTCTCTGGATGCTTGAATTATTCTGAATATTTCTCAAAATCTGAATTGGGTCATGAATGTTCAGGCAATTTCAGCTTAGTGGCATAGGGGTGGAGGGCACTCTAAAACACACCATGGGATAGAAGAGTGGAGTGCCCTGATTATGAGGCTGTGCAAGTGGACAGAGCCAAGTGGGAGAGAGCCTTCGCACCAGGAATGAGGGGTGCTGGCTCTGCAGCAAGAGGAGAATCCTGCACAGAGCCTGCCCATGCCATGCATGAGTGGCCTCCATGGTGTCCTTGACAGCCCTGTAGGTACTCAGCAGATGTTTTGGAAACATCAGCTGGTCAAGAATCAGCCCTGGTCACTAACAAAGGTCTTACAGAGCTGGGAAACACCTCCTAAAGAACTGTGGGAAGGCCTAGAAAATGTTCTCCCTGGTGGAGGCCACCCTGCTGAAGAGAAGGGAGAATATAGAAAAGCAAAGATTAGGCATAAGAAAAGATTATAAAAAAAAGAATGAAAGGACTGTTTTGTGCCTGCATTGCATCAGAAAAAATACTGAGATAGGAGGGGGGAAAGAGCCAAATGCAGCAAAACAGACATGATGTAAGAAACCAGGCTCTTTAGCTGGTGTGTTTAGTTAGCACATACTCAGGAGACCAGGAGGACTAAATAAGCTAAATAAAGATTCTAAAGCAAAAAAGTCACAAAAACCACCCCCAAAGCATAAAAGCAATGATCTTTAATGTCAGTCTGTTTGCTCTCAAATATCATCATCCAGTGCTTGTCTACCATAACTTACAGAAAAATACCAACAAGCACAGTCACTGTGAACAATATTTTAAAGACTTGCTATTAAGTACACCTCACTGTTCTGTCATCCATTTAGCTGCTGAAATAAAAGATTTTATGGAAATCAGGAGAGGTTGGCCAGCCTGGTGTTGAGCCAACTGCAAAAATTGGCTGAAGTGGTTTTAAGACTGAGCAGACAATGGGTAACTTTCCTGTAATTGTGCTTTGGAAAACAGCTGAGCTGTTTCAGCTTGAGCTTTCAGGAAAAAAGAATGTGGAAAATCTCAACAGGAAGTGTTCTACGTAGCCAACACACAGACACAAAAAAGGGAATATGGAGCACTGAGGACTTAGGGAACCATTTCAACCTTCTCTAAAATGTTGTGGCTTCTTTTACTGTTATTATTCATTACAAAAATAACTGCTATTTTTTATCATGTATACTCACTGATGTTACTGATTCACCTATTTAGCTGTACATTGTTTTACACTCTGTATTTTACTGCTCAGAAATGCTGCAGAAAAAGAAGGTGATATTAATCAGATGCATTTTGCCTTTTTAATTAGAGTGAGATGAAATTTAATAATTTGGATGTGTCAAGCTTTTTTTGAAAGTATGAGAAATAAGGGAGCTTTTTTATCTCCTGATGTGTGATGTTTAATGAAGTTATTGTCTTTTTGCAGAATGAAGTCAGAGAGACATAGGGTCATGCATTATCAAAATGCTGACTTGTTTAATAGATCAAATGGTGAACAAGCATTTTGTTTTAGACACAGACGAGGTCTTGAGCTCTTACAGCATGTTCATTGTTCTTTCCTAGCTGCTCCATGTGATAATGGAATGCAGGGTGGTTATTGAAGTTTTTGTCTGATAGATTACCCCGTTAACCTGGCACTCCAGCAAGTTGTCATATTCTAGGACATTATGCAAGAGAGGACTTCAGCTCAAAAATCTGTTCAGTGCACCAGCACACTGTGGTTTTAATTCTATTTTACTGTTTTGTAGGATTGCATTGATGTGGGTTGGTGGGAAGGAGAACTCAATGGCAGACGAGGTGTCTTTCCAGATAACTTTGTCAAGCTACTCCCTTCAGATTTTGAAAAAGAGGTAAGCAATATATTCTTTCATTTTCACTTGAAAATTCAGAATTAAAGTAGAGCTGAAAGAAATCCTTTTTCAGATGTGTGATTTTGACAAAGTTTTACTTCTCATCTAATAACATAAAAACATAAAGGAAAAAATATTTGGTTAGAAAGCATCGATAAAAAGAACGTGTGGCACTCAAAGTCATATTACAGAGTTTGCTTGAAGGGTTTGATTTGCCCATCCAGTCACCCCACCTGCACTAAGCTGCTCTGAAAGCTCTCTGTCCTGTGTCCTACAAGTCTGAGAGAGAGAAGAACTAGAGGTCCCAGGACTGAGTCATGTGATACAATGATATCCAGGATTCTTTAATCTTCTTCATTGTTTTTGTGGTGGAATATGAAATGTTAAGAGTATCACCTGCATGCTGATGGACAACAGTCAAGCATTGTTCCAGAACAAAAAAGGGTGAGATTTTAACTGTGAAATTTGAAAAATAATAAGCTTTTGGTATCTTTTTGGCATGTTTCTTTACCTCTCAGAATTACTAAAAAAGAAAATGTAAAACCTATGCAGTTTTTTCAGCTCCTATTTATTTGAAAAGGATGGCATTGTTATTTGCCAGACAATATTTAGAAATCTTGTGGTTTCCTGGAATAAAGTAATGGATTGCTTCCCCCAAAAACCATTCCAATTTTAGGAACCTTTTGAGTCATCCGTGGGATATTACAAGCTTGCAATCAGGCTTTTGATGAGTATTTCACAGTGACAGGGTAAGCCTTCTGTGATAAAACCAAAATTTACTGACACCCAGCTTCCCTCTTTGGCAATAAAATTGGATGCTGAAGGCAAAAATTAAATAACTTGGAAAGCTTAATAAAGCAACTATTAAACAACTCACAGAGGCTAACATGATAATTATTGCAAAGGAAAGGAGAAGAGCAGCAAAAACTGTGGGAGATGAAAAGGCAATTCCACAGCAAAGTGCATATCCTGGCTTTAGGCCTTAAAATGAAAGTATGTGATTTCTAGAAGAGGCAGAAATCAAACACCTGAAGACATAGTGAGCCCATTATAGAAGAAAAAAGTCCTTATTGTATCAATTTTTTTTTTGTGTAATTATTCAGTCTTTTTGAACTTAAAAATTATGTATCTTTAAAATGATCTTTAGAGTATAATTGAATATAACCTGTAAAGTAAATTAGATATTCAGATGCTTGGAAATTGCAGCTAGGTTTGCTCTAACAGTAGAGAATAAAATTTTATTAATTCTTGAAATATCATAGATCTGGCCACTTGAGTAAGTAACTGGTAGGACTATAGACCATCTGTCTTTGCTTGAATCAGTGCTAAAAGGGAAGGAGATAAATACTTTACCAGTGATTTTGTCAGGTATTTTCTGATGTGATCCAGAAACCTTGGATTACATCCCATGGTCTGAAAGTATTTGTTGCAGTAGTTCTGTCTGTTCAACAAAAGTTTGGGATCTCTTCCCGTCTCCTTGTCCAGTCCCCAATTTTCCAAGCCTGACTCTTTTCTATGCATGCCTATTTGTTCCAGCCTTTTTCTATTCACTGCCTAGTCCAAATCTTCACCTCTCAGGTGGTCTCCATTACAAGATTTTCCCCTGAGCTCACTACCTGAGTCCAAATCACCATCTGGATTTACTTTCTATCCCTTTACCAAATTTCTTTATATAGCTTTTTTTCCTCTCCCCTTTTACTCTTTGTCCCTGCTCTGTAGTTCTGTTCTCTTCTTGTCCAGTCAGTCCTGGTTTCCTTTCTGTAAATTCTAGTCTGTCTCCATCACCTTCTCAGTTATCTCATCCAGACCCTTGGAATTCCTTCTCTCTTCTCCATGTTCCCCTAAGGAGTCTTTTAAGGCTCCTTCACACTACACCCTTTCTGACCTTGTGCTGTCCTTTTGAAACAATCTATTTCCCTCTTCAGCTTTCAGTTAAAGCCACCTTGTCAAATGAACCATAGACCCTTTCTCCTTTGTGTCTCTCTACATCAGTGCTTTGGTTTTAATCAGGAGTGACCATAATGAATCTGTCCCTTGTCTGTCTGCACGTGTTATGCTGTGGGAGACATCTCAGGGGACATAACTCAGACCCCTTACAGGAGAGAACTGAGCCAAAATATGTCTAAGGGAGTGCATCTCTTGTATTCCAGCTGCTGATATATGGTCAGTCAATGGGATCAGTCCACAATAAAACCCCAAATGCCTGCGTTGTACTGTTGAGTCCTCAGCATCAACTATTTCCCTCTGCAGCCATTATCAGCAGAACTCCTAATGCCCATCATAGGACATTCATTGTCTCTGTCTCATTTCCTTTCCAAATTTGTCTTCACTTTTCTGCATTTAAACCTTAAACCACGTTGCTCAAATTCTTGTTGAAGTGTCTCTGAGAGTGTAAGGAACTCAGTGTTTGTGGACAATGGTCCATGGGAGCCAGGCTGTAAAGATCATTCTGATCTCCCAAGTTCTCGGCCACAGCTTTCTCAGGTTGATGATGGGAGGTGATCTGGGCAGGGTAAGATGGTAGGAGAAACTTGAAGGTTGCTGGAGGACAACTTTGAGATTCAGGATATTAAGCTTACCCTGTCTGGGCAAAAACTGAAATTTTATTTTCTCCAGAGATGAATATATTTGCTAGATTTGAGAGAGATCCCTTGGAAGGGCATGTGGCAAGCACTCAGCCTTCACAGCAAACCTGCTCACTTTCAGCACTCAGAGCAAGATCTGAGAGTTCTTGGGCAGACACTGAAGTAATTACTGCAAGTGAACAAAGCAATTGATCTTTCTCAAAAGCTTTGGTGGATAGACAGAAAATAATTGGGGGAAGGGCAGGGATCAATAAGAGTTTGAGAGAAAATACTAGCCTAAGTGGCTGATTGAAGTTTGGCAAAGCTGTGCATATCTGGAAAAATCATTTTATTTCACATTTGTTCCACAAGACAACATACATTGCAACATAGCCAGCAATGTAGTGAAAGTGATTGTGATCTGTAGCAAAAGAAAGGTCAGAAAAAAAGAATGAACATGAGAAAATGTTTTTTTTTTTCCCTTAGAATTTCTTTACAATAATCTTAATAGTTTGTTGGGTTTTTTTCCAAGTGAGAGATAGAGTATGTCATTTGATCTAGCATGATGCTCTGTTTGGTTCTGTACTCATTCCAACACACTTGTGGTGACTGCCAGTGTGCTGTGCATGCATCCACACACATCAGCCCAGAGGAAAAGGCATCAGTCCCCCAACCTCAGCTGAAGAGAAATTGCTCTGGCACTGCCAGAACCATTGGTGGTCATGTTTCTCAGTCTTACCATTACAGATCTGTTAGGGAAATCATCATAACAGAGAAGGTAAAAGTATTAAAGGACAGATTAGTCAGAATAATTAGTTTCATTTCACCAAACATCTAAAATTCTGATCTTTCACACCTGGAACTCTAAATATATCCTAGTAAGTGAATAAATAGTAACCTTTGTTGTATTTCCTGAGTTCTGCACTTTTGCCTCATTTATGGGTCTGAAAATACCTCAGGTTTTGCCACATGTATCTCGGAGTTTCTTTGTGTTTGCTTTTCTTTTTTTTCCAAGATGGGTAAATATTTACAAGGTTAAATTTTAAAGAAATAGACTTCTTCATTAGATCAAAGGTCATGTATTCCTCCAGTCTTAAGGTCCATAAAATAACTTTTTTAACCCCTCAGCAGGACATTTCAATTGCAAATATAAAAATGATATTTTATTTCTCAATGCTATTTTTTTCCTCTTCAAATTTATTTTAATGAAGTTGTTTCAGGAGAAATATGTGACAGATCTGTAGTCTTATGACTTGTAATTATTAATGTTAAATACTTTATGATCAACTCCAACTTCTGTATGAATGAGATTTACAGGCCTTTTAAAGCAACCTGTTTTCTTCTGTTATTCAATTTTAGAGACCGAAGAAACCACCACCTCCATCAGCTCCTGTCATCAAACAAGGATCAGGTAAAGTGCAATTGAATTTTTACAGCACATGTCAGTGAGCACATCTCAATCTAAATTAAGTGTATTCAAATTTGTATAGAATTCATCTGTATCAAAATTGACAGGCAGATGTCTAGGCAACAACTAATAAATCACAATCAAATGTAAATAATTGGTAACTCTGAAAGACTGTGGTGTAAATGTATTGCAGTCAGCCATCTATACCATTTCAAAATAACCTGGTTTGCCCCTCAATCATGTTAAATCAGAGCAAGTGTGATATTTCAGGTTTTCAAATTGTTTTGGTTTTGTTCCCTGACTGGAGTTGATTGTGTGCATGTCCTTCAGTACAGACACAGTATGTGGAGTCTGATAATACCTGCAGGAGGGAACTGCACTCACTACAGATCTGATTTATTCTAGAGACACAGAGCTTTTTAGAATATCTATAAAATAGTGTCATACAGTGGCTTCCTCTGAGCTGCAGTCTAAGTCTTGCAGATCTGCATGAATGCTGGATCTGGCTGGCTGCTCCAGGTTATAGGCCATAGATTCTTGGTTTTCAACACTTCTATAGCCCTAAGTGTAAAACTAAAAGGAATCATCCTGAATGGTTATGTAGATAAAGGTATTGATAAAGTATTAAGGGGCTGAGTATGTTTTTCCAAACAGAGCAGTGCTAACAAAACTGATTTTGTGATTTGTTATACTGAATTGTGTATAGTTACTGAGAGCTGAACATACTTCTATTTGTAATTTTAAAAGGGCCTCTCCATACTAATTTTCAAAAGTGCCTGCATGATTTATTTTTATCATGAAACTAAGAAACAGTTAAAGAATCTACACACTTGACAGTCCTGAACTCAGAAACCAATTCCAGTTCCATTCATGTAAAAATGCAAATCACAAGGCAGGGAATGCTCCCAGAGCTTTCATTTGTATTGCAGTTGTGGTGGAAACATAACTGTGGCTGGAATTCTTTAATCCTTTAAGTCCAGTCAGTTTGTGAAAACTCTGCAGCAGCACTTCTGCAGGCACACATTAAAAACCAAAACAAATATGTCCAATCTCCAGATAATTTTCTTTTTACTGTGATGTGTTCCAGCTTTTGGTGCTTTAAAAAGTAAATTTTCCTCTCCTACAGACTTAAGCTGTTGGTAGAAGTGCAGCTTATACCAATATAGAATCTAGTGTAAATTAATATGCTATAATTTATTAACTAGTTGGAATTTGTCATGCAGTTCTTTGACTACAGAATCATGACCATAAATATTTGTGTTTCTAATTGACATCCCTGGTTTGTTCTCCACTCTGCCTTGAGTCTCAAGGAAACATAAATTTGATTTTAAATCAGTAATACTGTCCAGAGATAGCAGTATGACTTTGCCATCTAGTGGTGGTTGTCTAAAAACGATGTCTTAGTGACCACAGTTGTTAAAGCCTGATGTGTTTTGTAAAAACTCTATAAAACTTCATATTTATTTCAATTTATACTGCTATAATTAGAGAATAACACTTCTAATAGGTACCTGCTTGTATACCATGCTTTAAAATAATGCTATGTCACCACAGCATTTTTCCTTCTGAAATGTGCTCATTTTCAGAAGGAAAAAGGGTTGTAAAAAGGATGCAGACAATCTGATTAAGGTCTTCCAAGTCTGTGTCAAAGCCAAGACTATTGCAGTTCTTTCTTTTCATACTCATTCTTTGACAACTCCTGGCTGATCAGGCACAAGAGTTTCTTCTGATACATATCTAGAGCTGAAAATCATCCTATGTTTATTAGGATTAATCATCCTGACATCCTGTACTTTGTCAAATTATTTCTTCACTGAGATTATATTGTATTTTACTACATCTCCACATCAGGTCTTACTGTTGATAGAAGGTAACAACTTCAATAATGCTTCTGCATTATTTGACCAGTCACAGTGTGAAGAATAAATTTAAAACTGTCAGTTGCAGCCTAAAGAATTAAATGTCAGCATCTTCTGAAGCAGAGCATAAAATCAAAGCAGAGAATTAGAACTTGTCTTTGTAGTACAAGTGGCGTATGTGTAAAGAGGTGTCTGTAGTAGAGATAGAAATTTATCATCCTACAGCAGTAAACAGCCAGAGACATCTGTGCTGCATTTTACAAAGCAAGGTGAAAACTGGAGAGCCAAATTTAGGAGCCCAAGTTCCTTAATGAACTAGTCATTGAAAAGCATTGGCATTTCACTGGGTAGCTGGGGTAAGCAATATAGCTGTGTCCAGACTGAAGGGTGGCAATACTCCTGAGTTCCTCTGGGAGCTGATACAGGGCTTCCCAAAGCTTCCTTGAAGGTGACTGTCACCTGGGAGCTAAGGCAGGACCATGGGGCCTGCCTGGGTGTTGATCAATTTGGGGGTCACAGTCCAAGCAGGAATAACAACTGAGTCTGGGAGCTCCTCTGGCTGTAGGCTCACTGTTCTAGACTTGGCCTGGAAATGTTCCTCTGTGTGTTAATGATGACTGTTAATCAAACTGTAATCAGGTACAGACTGAGGTGTCTTTCTTCTTGAACACACTAGTGTGTGCATGATTATTAATACATTGACTTGTGTTTTGCATAACTTGAGTTTTGAAAGGCTTTAATTGCTCAGGAGCAACAGCTTCTCCTCTCAGGAGTGAAGTCTTTTTCATAGAATCATTTCCATTGGAAAAGACCCTTAAGATTATCAAATCCAACCATAAATGAGAATTTAGTATTATTTATTGACACAGTATGTGGTACTGTTGCCTGTCCAACAGCACACTTGGGTAAAGAAACAATGGCTGGTGATCACCACTGATGACTGATTTCTAGGAACCAGCTGCAGAAGGGACTTGCAACAGCATATTCAGAAAATGTAAATGCACTTGAGAACTGCATATAATAGAATAGATTGAAACAAAAAATTGGCTTGTGCTCCTTGCCCTGCCTTCTCTGCTTTTCTTGGATTTCATCTACTGTAATTTTTATTGAAATGCTAATAGTGTTACCTAAAGCAGTTTTCAACACTACTAAATTGAAATGGCATTAGCACCTAGTGGTTAGCCAATGCAGCAAAGCCAATATCCAATAAAGTGTTTGTTATAACATGGAGATTAGAAGACTTTATCTTGTATGTGCCAGGAAATTTTTGCAAAATCTTCCCATTGTTGGTGCCACAAGTTCTCATATTTCTTGGAGCAACAAAAGTCTGTATGTCAAGGCCTCTAGTACAGAGGCAGAAGAAGTCAGGGGGCTTAAACCTCCAGGCCAAAAGCTGCCAATTAAAATAGCCTTGCAGAATGCTGCCAGCACTGCTTTTCTCCTCCTTCTAATATGTGGAAGTGAACAGCTACTAGTAGTGGAGAAAAAGGGATGTGTTAATTTAATGTAAAATAACCTCTGTATATTCAGCTCCATCACGCATTCCCTTGAAATTGCTCAATTAATTGATTTATTCCTAATGTTTCTGCACACTGTTAAGTTTCTCTTCATTTATGTCTGTAATGATAAAGGATTTGTCCACATTTTAAATCTGCAGTTACCATTTTTTTTTCCCATAGAATAGTCAGAGAGTGTCTGTTCTTTGGGATATTGCCTGCTTTGGGAACTGTGAACTTGATTATAAAGACACGAATATCCAAGTGCTTTTTTGTCATTAAGATACAGGCAAATATTTTATGTAAATTTGTGTTCAGTCTTAGCAAGATGTTTTCAAACTGGGAAATATAAAAAGCCTAAGAAATTGCAGAATTAAATCTTATGTTACTGTTTTGTTGGCTTGGTCAGAATTCCAAGTTTTTCTGTCTTTGACAGGGACCACAGATCGAAAGCATGAAATCAAGAAGATACCACCTGAAAGGCCAGAATGTCTTCCTAATCGAACAGAAGAAAAAGGTATGAAATGTGCTTTCCTGCCTGTTCTCTGCAGAGAGAGGAGGGAAATAGAACCAGTGCACATCCTCATTTCCCATTCTCTGTTTCCATTAAGTGTATTGTTTGGATGTTTTCCACTCTGATAGACTGTGATGATAAGCATTTTGGAAAGGCTCTCATTGTTGCAAATGGATTAAATTCAGAGTGTTCAGGTGTACCCATCCGGAGCTGTTGAGTACATGCAGCCACAATTAAAAGCCAGGGGAGATTTGCTCTCAATACATGAAATGCTGTATAAAGCCCAGTGCTCTGTAAAACCCAGGTGCTTGATCAAGTAAAATACCCCAGATTAGTGTGTACTTTTTTCTTAACATCTGTCTTCTTTGGTTCTCTAGTTGAAAGCTGGGTTGGTGGTTTTCCTGCATCACAAAGGCGTTTTGTGGAGATATAGTCATTAATGCTTATGAATCACCCCATTATCATAGCCACAAAAGTCACAGGCAAGGCAGCAAAGAAACTAAAAAATCCTTCAAAGCCATGTTTGAACATTGCTAGAAATGGGACACGGTACCACACAGAGCAGGGACAAGCAAATTAAACCTTTAATGGGTTCATTGTGTTCATTGTGAATGGTGAATAGTCTCAGGAAAATAGCTACATCTATTCTCTAATGGAAGATGGTGCCAAGTTTCATATGTTAAATGGACTATTCGATTGTAAGAACAAGTTTTTTATGGGATTTTTTAATGTCTAAGAATTTGAACTTGCAGCCTTTTAAAAGGCACGTGTATGTACATGATTAAATGCAGTCATAATTTAGACTTTGTACCAAGACCTCTTGGTACTTCAGACTTTGTACCAAGATCTCTTTCTGGATATACATCTTAGCAATCTGACAAGTGTTTTAGCTATTTCCTCTACATCACTTTACTTTTGGTTATGTGTGCTGCTTCTTGTGGTTATCTTAACATTAAGACCCTTTGCTTTCCATTATTAGATTTAAAAAGGCAACTGCTTAAACAGCAGAGGAAATTTAAATATGTTACTCTACTGGGCTATAAATATCTGTATCTTTTCTAAACACTGAAAAGAGGTTGTAGGAGTAGTGCCTACATTTCAGGAGTAGCAGAGAGAGGAGGGAATGGCTCATGTGGTGTGACAGCATGGGTGGCACAGGAACGTCCTTTGAGCTGTTTTGGCACACTGCCCAGCCTGTCCCTCATACAATTCAGATTCTTGGACACTGATGCAGTATAAATTGTCATAGGATTAAGTGTTTAAAAATTATACAGTGTGCTGGAAAAGCTTCAGTGTTAGTGAGGACCCAATGACTGCATCTGCTCAAAACATACTGCCCATGAACAATCGTTGTGAGCTGGACTATTCCAAACCTAATGTGCCTTGTGTTTCTGGGGATTTATTCCATGATCCTCTCATTAATGGGTTCTCATTAATAACCCATTAAGGAATATCCTGTAACTTTCCCAATTCCTCTTGGATGTATACAGAGGTGCAACATTCACAGCATATCACAGGCAGCGTTGTCAAGGGAAGTGGGGTATTGAAATAGTAGTATATAGAGAGCAGAACTTCAGTTCCTTGGAGAGTTTTGTTCTTTCTTTAAGAAAAATCAGCTTTTCCGGGGTGTGGCAAACATGTCTACATGTTTGTTTTGTATTAGGAATTTAGAGCACATTATTTAGAAGAGTTATTCATGTGTATTCTACTTTACACATGCACAGGCATTGCATATTTGGCATTGGATATTAGCATGGAGGCACTCCCTAACTGTGCCTAATCCATTTTGCAAATGATTTAGCTTTTCATCAGCAAGCTGAAAAATTCAGCATATAAATCTGTGCTTAAAGCCTAAATAATAGGTCTGATTTTTTGGGGGGGGTTACATCCTGCTAGACGCTGTTTAATTTTTCTGCTTGTATTTTATTTTCACTTAACTATAGTTTACTTGAAACATGCTTTTTCCCCTCCCAAAAATAGTATTTCTCTGTTTGTCCAAGAGATGTTAAGAATATCCAGCATAATTATTTTAGTGACCTTCTAAATTAATATTGTTTCATATTAAAATTTCATATAAGTTGTGCTCGTGGGAAGCTGTACCATATGGTATGTAATTTCTTGCCATTCTTGTACTTTACAGTCAGAAACCAGTAAGTTACTAAAATAAAAAAATAGTATTCCCTTCAAGATGCTGCACACATGTTTTGGCTGAGGAGTTCCAGGCAGAACAGCCAGGCAGGTTGAGCAACTGATTTGTGGCAAATATATCAAATAAAGAATGATTTGGAACAGAAATGGAAAGATTTTTCTTTCTTGCATACCGTCTATCTACAGCTGGGGATTTCTTCTTTGAATCTAGACTTGTGAGTGCAAATGAAATCCACTTAATAATATCCCTGTTCTCTTTTCTGGAAATGATTGCTCTAAAGAAAGATCAGAGAGAGAGCAAAAACAGTTAGACTTGCAGAAGCCTTCAGTTCCTGCTATACCTCCGAAGAAACCTCGGCCGCCCAAAGCCAACGCTGTGAACAGACCTGGCACCTTGCCCCCGAGACGACCAGAAAGACCAGTTGTGCCTGTGACTCATGCAAGGTATTGCTTTTTTTCTGTCCAATGCTTTGGGGATTAATGGAAAAACACACATTTAAAGAATTTAGGTTTTGCAGTTTATGTTCCAGTTTATTTCGCAGTAAGCTGTATTTAAGGAACAACAAGAAAAAAGAAAATCCTTATAATCACCTGTCTGGATCATAACTATCTTCTCAGTAATAACAGTCTTACACGGTTCATGACTAGTTCATCCCTACTGATGAAATTCTACTGTTGCTGCAACAGTGCAGGAGGTGTGGGAAATACCTGCATCAGAACGTTACTCTGATCTTGACTTTCTTAGTTTACTTGAAATTATTGCAGCTTGGCTTGGGCACTAAGTCAGTGCAAAAAGCTTGGATTGTGCTGTGGAATAGCATTAGGCAATGCACATTTCAAATCCTGTCAGCCTGGTTTCAGTCTGCTTTCTTTGATCATTTTAGATCAAACTTTAGCAAAATACAAATCTTCAATGCTCTTTTAGCTGGTGCCACTGCAGAATAGTGCTGTCAAGTAATTATTCTCTAATGTTGGTTGTCACTGCAGTTACATAATGCTTTTTATCAGAGGTGGTTACAATCTTTGAGTAGCACTGAGAAATTTGACTTGCCAACACAAGTCCATTTATCCTCTGCTAGAAGAAAGGTTGCAGAAACTTAAGCTCTCACTGTAGTCCTAAGCAAGCCTAGGTGGCTGCCTTTTAGTCATCAGCAAGTGGGTTGTGCACTGTAGATTTCCTTTATGCATAGTGAAGAGTTAGATGAAAACCAGAATAAAACAGTTGCCTAAAATGGGCAAGCTGTGCATCTTGTAGAAAAACTAGAATATAGGCATGAAAATATTTTCACTATTGTACTGTTAGGAAAATTAGCTGCTATTGAACTACTGGAGTTCAAGTAGTAATAGTAATGGTGAAATAAATACCAGAATAGAGTACAGGTTAGAGTAGAGTGAAATGCTAGCCATTGACTCCCTTCATTTCTCCACATATGGTTAAATTAAAAAATGCTTTTAGTGAGAAATCTAGGACAAATGAAAAGAAAAAAAGGGAACTGCCTTGGGCTCCCAGTTTCATGTTACTGAAATGCTTTGGTTGCACATCTCTGAGAACTCTTCTATCCAGGTGCTACTGCCACAGCTTCTTTTGGACTTGGCTTTGAACATGCTTGCCCAGTTGCTCCAAAATACAGTCCATACCTGATGATCACCTGGGCATATTTGGAAATAGAAACATTTGCTACAATTTTCTGATTTAGCTATGTCACGTCTTGGAAAGACCAATACATACCCTAGTGTTCAGTTCACTGGTAAGGCATGCAATGGAGTAACTATTCTTTTGTTCTATCCTTTGCTTGACATATTTTTAACATGCTATAAATTGTTAGTGATTTTTAGAATTTTGGAAGGTTATTTTGCTGCTCTTGTGGTTTCCTTTTTTTTTTTTTTTTTTTCTAATTACAAAATTGTATGAAGTAACCATGTATTTTTAAAGCTATTTCAAATTTCATGTTATCAAAGGCAGAAGGATCACCTAAACAGCAACCTTTTTATGCTCTTAATGGTCCAAACTTTGCTATGTCTAGCACAGAAAAAACAGAAAATACTTTTAATTACTTGGATAATTAAGAAAGATGAAACTTCAAGTGGAAGCAGTTACTTCAATAAAGGTGTTTTGTTTTTAAATCCATTCAGTTTAATAAGATAGTAATTATTTTAAGACCTACTGGTATCCATTTCCATAATCTAAAAAGCCTAAAGCAATTAGAATAAAAATTGAATCAGCAGAACTTTTGCTGATCTGTTGTGGTTTAACCCTGGTGGGCACAGTGGGATGGGGCTGAGAATCAGAAGGGGAAAAGTAAAAATCTTGTGGGTCGAGACAAAGACAGTTAAACAAATGAAGCATGTGCAAGCAAAGCAAAGAATGTTGCTACTCCCCATGGGCAGACAGGTGTTCTGCTATCTCCTAGAAATTTGGGCTTCATCACCTGCAGTGGTGACTTGGGAAGACAAATGCCATAACTCCAAACATGCCCCACCTCCTCCTTCCCTCAGCTCTACATGCTGTCTATGGCACACCAGTGGTGTGGGACATCCCTGGGTCAGCTGTGTCCCCACCCAACTCCTTGTCCCCTCCATCCTCCTCCCTGGTGGGATAACAGGAGAAGCAGAAAAGGCCTTGACTCTGCAAGCAGAGCTCAGTAACCATGAAAACACCCCTCTGTTATCTACACTTTCAGCACAAAGCCAAAATGTAACACCATGCAAGCTGCAGTAAAGAAAATTAGTGCACCATCCAACTCTATCCCAGCCAAAACCAGTACATGATCCTGAGGGGAAAATTTCTGTAGTTACAAAGTGGGTCCTGTGAGATTTCCATGGCAGCTGCTGAGCCAAAGAGGATTTTCTTCTGTCCTGAGCAAGTGGCTTGCACCTTATGCATCTCACTGACTTTTTGTAGTGATGATTGTTTTTCCATTTAAATATAATCCTCCCTCACTGGATGCAGAGTAGGGCTTCAAGGGCAATAGGACAGTAAAAAGGCATGTGGGACAGTGAATAGCTGTCAATTTGTTCCAAAGGCTCCACAGCTTACTTACATACACCATGATTTTACAATTTATAGATAAGGCAATTCTCTGGAGTAGGCAAGCCATAAGCACCTAGAGAAGGTGTATCTTTACAATCAGTTTAAACCAATCCATGTCCATGCCACTGCTAACAGTTCCTTGTCCTGGCACCCCATTCCCACAGCCTCCCTTATGTTTAGCACCAGCATTTGTGCAGCTGCACAGCCATATGGGTCAGGCAGTTGCTCCAGATGGCAATTAATCAGTTTGCAGTGGGTCTTCTATTAGTGTGGGGTTTCTCTCAGGCTGATCATCTGTCTGGTCAAGCTGACAGCCTGTCTGTGTGGGCACAAGCAGAGAGGGACACTGTGAATGAGAAGGGAGGGCTCCACTCCTTTAACCCACTCTGTGGGTGCAGAGTGGCATAATAAGCCTGTTGAATCTTTTGACAACAGGATTGGGGTTTTTTATGTGGGGCTGTTGCCATATATCTCGGTATCTTTTGTAGGCAAATGGTAAATGTTGTGACTTTCAGCCCTAAATCTTGCCATTCTAAGAATCTCTCCAAAGCCATACTCACACATTTCCTAGAGTGCTTCCAACTCACATTGTGCTCTCAGATTGCTGGGAAATGTACGTGTGCAAAACAGAGTATGCAGTCAGATGCTCATTGCTCTGTCAGCCAAGAAACTATGTTGCTTCTTATAGGTTTACAAATATATAAGCAATATATGAAAAAGGTAAAGACTAAAAACTAAGAAAATTTATTGTTCTGGGAGATCACTTGGAAATGCCCTTATTTATCATCTTGCCAATCAATACATTTTTCTATGCATGTGTTAAATCTCTTCTGTGTCCTTCCTGGTGCAGACTCCCTGCCATATTGAGAGCTGTGGAGGACTAGCTTGCTATTAATCTGATTGTCTATTTTTTTTTTTTTTTTTGTTCACTGGTTGCCCTATCACAGGGTTTAATGGGATATATATTCACTTAATATATGACCTCCTCTGGGTTTTAATAACAATTTTCAGCTCTTTATCAAGCCTCCCTGAAGTCTGAAATAGGGTTTCCAGCCACTTTGTGTTTTGCTCATAAGCTGCTGCCATGAGCTGAGGTTCAGGCCATCTGTCATCAGCTTATGGTATCAAAAGCAGAGACCAATGAAAAAATCAACAAGGCTTGTGAGCTCACTACATATTTTACTGTCAATAGCTAATTATTGCTAATTATTGCACTGTATAGTGCACATCTGCCTGGGTTGTTTTTGGGCAGATCTATATCTTTATCCCTAAGCTGGATACCTTACATACATCATAAATTGTATAGTGTTACACTGGGAATAGTCATTGTATTTGTCAAGTGGCCTGATAATGATGGCAAGTACAATGCATTGCATTAACTGAACAGTTGTTGTCACAGTAAATATCAGAGATTTGAGTGACCTGTGCAATACTGAGTTACCTGCCTACCAGTGTTGGGGTTTTTTTACATTGTTTCAGAAGGTAAATTATTTTAGTAAACTCAAGTATTTGTGGGAAAGAATGTTCTCCAAAGCAGGGATAATTTTGTTGCTTTTGTTTGATCTCCTGTTTGATTTTAAAATAGCTCCTCAGTGTAAAGTATCGTAGCTCCTGACACTTTGCTATTCAAAAGACATTTCTGACAAATAAGGTGATCTTGTTTCTTTGGACTGTGGAAACAGTATTCATAGTCTAGTCTCATAAGAAAAATGCAAAAACATGGTGGAGGAGTTGCATTTATAATATTTATAATAAATATTTGGAACTGCTGAAATGCACAATGATAGCTTGAGGTACTCTCACTTTCTGCAGCATTCCAGGTAGTCCACTGCTGTGGTTTGTGCCAGCCAATTAATTAGAAAAACCGCAAAGAAGATGTTGAAGAATGTCCCCTTGCCCTTAGATTTCCTTCGTGTTGAGATGCTGTGAACATCTGAAGAATTATTCCGGACACTAGGGTGTCTAAAAGAGGCTTTTTTGACAGGTGTTTAGGAGAAATGGGATAAGGTTAATCCGGACAGCATGTCGACTTGCTGGAGATTGCTCTCACTGACATTGCTGTTACTCTGGTGCTGCAAAGGAAGGAGACTTTGCTCTCGTTATTAATTGCAAGTTAGCTACCAATTTACTGTGACCCACACAAAAACTCCCAATAAAACATCTCCTCTTCTTGATCCAAATGCAGGAGTGATAGTCCAAAAGTGGAATTAGTGGGCAGTGCAGTATCCGGCACTCTAGAGAAAGACTCCTCTGAAAGAAGCAATGACATCGGTAAGTTATGGTACTTTCTACAGTTTGCCTAAGAAATTTATGGTGCAACTTTCTGCTTTTTAATGACTTTTGCATGATTCAACAGGCAGATTGAGGATTTGGCAATGAATGTGAGTGCTTTTATATGAAATTTTAAAAGATTGCAGGATTAAAGGATCATTTCTACTTTACTTAAAATAGTTTTGTTGGGGTTCTCTATTAAAAAAAAAATATTGACTAGTGAGCTATTTTGAATAGGAAGGCTCTTGTTCTTTTCGTTTAAAACTCTGAAACAAGTGAGAAGGCCAACAATAATAAGGCATATTTGTTTAACTGATGTAATAGTGCTGCCACGGTTTGAATACTGCAAAAGATTGTAGGTTTGGTGTAATTAGTAATCTTTACACTGTCCAATACAAAGGAACAGAAACCCAGTTCAGGTCAATTTGACTAAATTGTACTGCATACACTAATTAAAAGCAGTCTAAATTTCTATTGTAAACAACTTGTGTTCCTGACCCATGAACTGTTTAATCAGGAAGTCACCTGGAAAGGAGCAACAGCGGGTTACTTTTTGGTCTTCTCTCACCCTTCTTCCTCCTCAAGCTGGCAAAGCAGGAGCGATGGTGTTTGCTGGGTGGGTGCTGCAGAGCATGGCCCTGGGTCAGCAGGGGCAGTGAGCTCTGTCCCAGGGCAGTGGGCACGAGCTCCAGAGCCATCTCCTGCCCTGCTCGGGGAGCCCAGCAGCTGCTGCCGTCGCTCTCGGCGCTCGCTCGCAGCTGTGCCCGCACAGACCCGTGTTTGTCTCAGGCAGAGCCAGGGATCCTGCCTGTGCAAGCATTGCTGCCTTTCAGTGGGGCATGAAATGTCATTTTGGTGTGGTGGTGTCTACCCGGATTCTTCTATTAGTAAAGCTTTTCTGTACAATAGCATTCTTTCAACTGCCAAACATGCCTTTTTCTCAGATTTGGAAGCAGAACTTCAGGTTATAAAGAAATTTTAATTGCAACATAACATCAGAACACTAAATGCATTTCCCATAGGTCTATGAGCTTTCCAGCATACATAGATCTGCTTTTTGTAAAGTCTTTGCTGTTGCTATGGTTCTTCTGGAGTAGCAGGCATTATGTTTTTCCCAGGTTTTCATTTGGCTTAACCATGGAAAACTAGAAGCTCGTGATAAATTGCATGAACACTTTTATTGTAGAGATTATTAGAAAGGAATGGTGTGGAAATGCAGTCAAATTCTACCATTTAGTGTTTCTTAACTATATTTACAAATTTGCTTCAAAGCACATAAGCCTCTGCTTACTTGAAAGTTATGAGTGCAGGTAGCATATGCTACCTGTGAGTGATGGAGGTAAACTTTTTTATTCCTTGTTCTAGTTTCTTTGGAATCACTGTCAGGATAAAAGCTTAGGGTGTTTTGCATTTTTAAGTATTGCTGGTTGTGGTTTTATTTTGTTTTGTTCTTAACCTGTCAGGCAGGAAATCTGATTTATAGAAATTCTTGTTCATTTCCAGAACATGTAGGAGGAGCGGAGGGAGGAAATTGGGTTGTTTTGAGGTTTTTTAGCTGCAGAATAGGAGCCAACAAGAATCCATAAACCAAACCATAACATGATGCAAAGGGTTTAGCTGATGTCCTCCTGTTGTCACTTACACAGAGAACCTATTGAGCTCAAGGATAAAATAGTGTGAGTACTTAAATAAGTATAACTTGATAGGGTCAAACGAGAATGGCATTTACAAGGGCAAATCATGTCGTTCTAGCCTGTTAGACAACTTGTTAAAAGAAAAAAATAAATAAATTATGGGTTTGAATTGAAAGGGGATCCAGAGATCAGAACTGTTATAAATTTTCAGGCAGCATTTGACAGCTTGTGTAAAATATTGTCAAATAAATAAAAGGCATTTTAAGAGAGGGAAGGGCAATAAATCAAGGCTTAATAAGGAAAACCAATTCAGAGTGTATTAATGTCTTTTCCTATGAAGAGAGGTTTGGAGTTCAGAGCAGTTTATGGTGCAAGGTAATTGTAGAGATTTATGGTAAGTGTGTGATTTTGTGTGATTTATTTACAAAGAGAAAAATGGGCTGGAAAAGTCTTGTGGCTACATGAGTTATTAGAACAGATGATGGATGTGTGAGTGGAGTTGTCCAGTGTATTCCAAAACACTGCTGGATCTGGCTGTGTGGGTCCAGATAACATTTAACATGATATATCTCACTGGTTTTGCCCCTATATCATGTGCTCTGTAGGAAGGACAACCTCAGCTTCTCTGAGGCTCATCCATCCTGTCAAAATGGATTTGATTAAATCTACCATTTGGTGTCTTGTCAGAAATCCAAATTTACACAAGAAGTTAGAGTGAACCTATGTGACAGACAAGGTGTGATTTAACAGTAGCCTTTGATAAAAATGGAAGTTAAATGGCCTTTGTAGCAGCTTGGATGCATGACCATTCTGCTTACTGGGCTCCTCTTTATTGTTCCATTAGTCCAATACCATTCCCAGCCACTCAGAGCTCTCAGGGAGAGCAGGGGGAAAAGCAACAATCACTTGCCTCACCCTCTTTCCTGCTTATGCTAAGTACTGCTGGTAAATTGTGCACTGGAAGTGAATACCACAGCACTTCCTGACTACTTTGCACTAGAGATGTTAAGCTGGGTGGTGGCTGTCACTTTCTTAGTCCTATACTCAGTCTAAAGCTCTTGTTCCTTCCCTGCAGAGCAGAGAGATGGAAAAAAAAACAATGGAGACAGTTTTGGTTATTAAAGCAAACCAAACTAATGCTGGATGGAGAGCAGTTCATTATTCTGTGAAGCCTTTTTAAGGATTTCTAAGTTGGTTCCTTTTCTTTACTATGATGAGACCAAAACCTCTGTGATGGGGAAGGATAAAGGGCTCTTCCATATGCCATCTCTCAAAAACCAAACAAGTGATCACAACAACAAAATCAGTAATGCCATCCACAACTGAGCAGCAATATGCTGAGCTGAATTGGGAATCCAGATTCAAAACCTGAATTTTGTCTAGGTCCCTTGGAAATGGCTTTTTTGTGTTTATTTTCAGAGTAATGTTCTACTGGTGGATCAGTGTTGTCTAATCAGAAAACCCCATACCATTAAAAACATTCTCCCCCCAACTTTACCAACTGGGAAAATCACAAATGCTTGAGCAAGGTTGAGGTGATGTGCAATAGTGTTAAAAATGTTCTGTGAGTTGCATATGTTAAAAAGTTATTAGCTCATGACTTGGTTTCCTTAACATGTTCAGCAGAGCTGTAACTTCACATGTAAATTTCTTGATGATAATTCAGTACTGATTACAATTTTCCAAACTTCACTGACAAGAAAAAATACTGCTTAGCAACCTCACTGCTGATTGTAGATATAATGGCAGCTCTTATTTCTGTTGTCCATGCATTTACTTTTTCACACTCTACAAAACCACTGGAAAACTAGCCTTCAGATTATACTATTTAAGAGGAACCATTCCCCATTCCTCCTTACTTTTTCTTTTGTTTTCTTTTTCCCTGTTTTCAGTGATGTCTTTACTTTCCTTTCCACACATTTTGCATTCAACTTTTCCTATTTACATCTCTTTGCCATGACAAACTCTTCTTCATTTCATGTGGGTAAGGATCTTTTTTCCCCATTTCTTTTCTATCCTGTCTTTGGCTTAGTTTACAACGCATAACAAGCAAATACAAAAAGAAGCATTTCATAGAATGCTGAAGTTTACGTGGATATCACAGATTTTTTTTTTTAATTAAAAGTTGAACATACTGTCACAGAAAGTCTTGCATCATAGTATTGAAATGAGAAATCATTATCATTTAATGTATCATAAGAAATTTTAGTGATGAAGGTGACACGTGCAGTTTACATGTGGTGTTTGTCAATGCTCCGGATTCATTAACAACTTCTTGCAGACAGATTTTGTCATCACAAAATGTAATGCATCTATTTCATTGTGCAAAAGCATTTAGAAACATACCAGCATGGTTTTCTAGTCTGAAAGAGGAAAAAAAATCACAGCATACATACAGTAAAAATTGGAAGAGTGTTCAGGGGCACTCAGTGGTGTGGTCATGTACCCAAGACTGTGGTTAAATCACAATGGTAACTTGCATCTGTTGGTACAGCTCTACCAACAACTGGTCTGGATTGGCAGTGGCTTTTTGAGCTTTTTAAATGCTTCTAAAGCAACATAAGCTACACTGACAATAAACCCTGCTCTACAAACTGCTGTTCCTAATAGAACTATATTTATTTCAACAGCTTCAATTCATGCCTTATGGCATACCTTGACCTTTCTCTAGGTGATATGTTTCTTTTTAATTTTATAAAGAATTTTGCATATGAGGACCAGTGTGATGACAGAAACATCTAGCAGATAGAATAGCTTAGTGGATGTAGTGGGTTGAGCACTGACCAAATGCCAGTGTGCCTACCAAAACAGTGGATCAAAAACTAATGCTTTCCAAAAAATGAAATGGTATTGAGTTATTTCTGCAAGTCAGGATCAGTCGTATGTCTTCTAGCTACACACACACACACACTTTGGAGTCCTGGAATCCTGAAACAAATCTTGTCTATCCAAAGCAGGGTTGCTTTGGCATCAACTAATACTTAGATCCATGTGGATTTAAGCTAAGTGATTTAAGGAATAAACCACAAAGAATTAAAAATAAGGTATCTGCTGTGGAAATGATCAGTTAATCCCCACAAAAAGCAGTTTCTGTGCTTTGCAGAAAGACTGAGTTGCACAGAGCCAAGGGGACACATCTTTCCAATATTTTTCCTGGCTCTTTACAGATTTTGCTTAGTATTTATGAGAGCAGCTAATAATCTTCACCAGTGCTAACATAAGGCACATATGCCTTCATTGATTCCTACTGGAACATCTAATGATGGTATGAAATATTGTAAGAGCTTCCCTGGAAGCTGGTCAGTGCAAGTCCATTTTTTAGCATTTCCTCAGACTTTAATCTGCAGAGTATTTGCAGGTGGGCCATGGAGTACTGGCCAAAGCCATGTGATTACCCCTTCTTTTTTTTTCTGTCCCTCCCTGCAAGACTGGTGCTAGCTTGCCTGAAAGGATAGTTAAAAATACCCTCTTGAAAATATCTAATAAACAAACAAAAAAATCTTCAGTATATCAAGTTTCCTTGAACTGTATTTGCAGTTGTTCTAGAGCTGTATTTGTCAGGAGAGGTGATTGCTGTGCCTCTGACTGCAAGAAAATGTGATTTAATAAGACTTGGCCCACACTAGGGAAAAAGATGGAGAATACTTCTAGTGAAAGGTTGTAGAATGGAGCAGGTTTGTCTTAAAATCACAGGCTGTTTTACTGTGAGATATTATAATTATTTTGCCTGAAAACCCAGAATGAATGTTGGAAAATCAGAAAATACTGGTTTTTAAATATAAGGGTTGAAGGACAAAATGTGACTCATATAATGAAGATCAAATCTGCCTAAACCTCTTTCTATGCTGCTATTCATGCTCATTTTAATAGGGCAAAGCAAAGGAACAGAATTGCCCAACTGGTTTAAGTTGCAATATTTACGTCAGTGTGTCAAATTCAGCCATAAGCATAGCTCTGGACTGTAAATATTGTAATCAGAAATATGGTAATGGTCCTTTATATAATTTAAGTAGGGCTCTTGCCCTGTAGGGTCCAGAAAAAAGCAGTAAACTAGAAATTTAAATTGGTTGCCATGTGTATCAAGTTGAGATGCCTGAAAACAGCATATCCATTTCTTCTAGCTCCTCAGTTTTCTTGACCTTTCAGTTCTTTCTTGGCATGTTCTGAATTGTTAAAAATAAAATCCTTATGAGGGCACTGGCAAGTGGTTAGCAGAGCTCATTATGGCAACTCATTTCTACATTCAGCTATTAAAGTGATAAAAGTCAGGGCTGAAATGGGAGGATATAATTGGGTGCTTTAGGAGGGGTTGTCCTAAAGTCACAGCTGTGCAGTGACAGTCCTGGGGAGCCAGGTGAGCCAGGCTGTTTCACCCCAAGGCACAGGGCTGTGTGGGCAGCCCTCCCTGGCACATCCCTGTGGCACTCCTGGACAATGGAGCCTTGCAGCCAGGGAGCTCTCCTCCTAAAACTGCATTACCCAAATCTTAGAAAACAGTTTGTGACTCATTCTGGGTGAGATTTGCCACCTGGACCCTGGATGGGAGCACGGCTGTATTCCTCAAAGGGTACAATGCTGTTCAGCAGCATTGGGAGGGAGTAGCAGAATCTGGATGCTTGGAGTAGCTAAAACAATTGCAGTCTTCTGAAAATTCCAACTAACATTCAGATTATTGAGTTGCCTTTAAATGTCTACTATGTATTGAATGGGCACTACTGCAAAAGTTTTTGTCTGCAGTGTGTGTCTCATTTGACCCCTTTAAGGATTTTTGCATTTAAAGACAGTATATATACTATTTCCATATGCCTGTTGTCAACCTGTTAAATAAATGTATAGAAGATGATTATGGAATGAAATCTACCTCTGGCTTTTATGACATAATCTTCTTCAAATAAACTGAATGTCAATTTTGCCTTATTTCCTTCTGCCCTGCTCTACTTCTGTTCTGTGAAACCTCACCATTAGCATTCTGAAAGTGTTGATTCTCTTGTATATCATTCCCCATTTCAGTTTTTTCAAGGTGAATTCTCTCTACTAATTAAAAAAAAATTCTGTCATCATTATGTATAAATGATTTTGCCCAAATACTAAAATACCTAAATGGAAGATAAAGACTAGCTACATTTTATGCCAGAATAGTAAATGCAGGGAATAAGAGGGGTAAGGAAGGATGCATAGTCACTTAATTTTTTATTTCTTTTGTAGGGCAAGGACTAAAGGTAATTTTCTAGGAAGGTACAACTCTAATGAGTTTAGAACTTTTTCTCTAAATAATTGTTTTCCTGGATCTGGGCATTTTTTAAAAAATACCAACATCATCCTTTAAATAATCATGTTTCCAGATAAACATAGCAATGGAGAGAAAAATTCTATTCTTAAGGTGCATGGAAGGATACCAGGGAATAATTCTTGCACAATTAACATTTTTTCATATTCAGGAAATATGGTTGCTCAGTAAGCCAGACCTTATGTACTACACTGATATATTAAAATTATTCTGATGCCCTTCTCCCCAGCTCATGAATTACTTCATGGATTTCCAGCTTGATCAGTGAGACAGAAATAATGATGAATGCATCTAGTTATTTGTAGAACAAATATCAACTGTTTTTGAATTAGGGCCTTAATTGATGGGTGCCCTCTCTATGTTGTTCATGTTTACTAGGCTCTTCCTTACTGTTTGTCATTACCAGACAAAGAAAAAGCAGGACCAGTGCAGAGTCCAGGTCTGCTGGATGCTGATGCTGCTGTACACAAATTATGTGGCTGTGAATACAGTAGACTGGACTTTTTCTTTAATAAAATTCCATTTGGGCCCTGTTAGGAAGGCTGTACATTTTGTTTAGTATGTAAATTTAAGCCTCTAATTTCTGATAACTGCAGAAATACAAACTAAGATCAAAATCCCTGCATTTAATGACCTCTGTGAGTTTAACAAAGTCAGAACCATATAGCCCTGCTTTCCACCAGCAAAAAATAATCAACCAGCACGAGTGAATTACTAATTCCACAGCATATAGGACAGCATGGCAGAAGTTTTGTGAGTGGCTCAGTTACCAGTTCACTGGGTGGGAATTTTCTTGAATGAATAACTCCAGAGGTGATGATTGTGGGAAGTGGTGACAGCCTTAGATGCAGAGTGGATTTGGGAGGAAGAACAACATCTAAATAAGGAGGAGAAATGGAGAGAAAAAGGGCATATAAAAGTGCTTGAAGTTGATTTGCTATTTTATTGCTATACCAGGTGTTGTCCATTACACTTTAATTTCATTTAGAATATCAACTGAATGCTGTGATTTCACTAGTTTGGCAGCAGCTACTACCTGTGGAGCCTTTATATCCTCTGTTCTACTCTCTTTAAAATTAGTGCAGGTATAGGCTGCTTTAGTTTATTTTTCTAGCTTTCAAAAATGCATTCAGAAGTGGAAAAAATGTAGGATTCCCAATAATTCTTCATAATAGAAACTTCACATAAATGTTCATCTTTCATGGTATTTATCAAATGCATGGATCAAATTATGTCTGCAAATGCTTGTGGGTCTCAAGGATGCAAATCCATACATTTTCTGTTTATCAATACATTTTACAATTTAAACCTAAGTATTTTATTCTGATCAAATATAGAACTCTATGTATTTAGTAGTTTATTTAAGCCAAAGAAACACATTGAATTGACTTCACTATTTTTTCATTGTTGTTTTCCATATGAGTGTAGATACCTTTTGTAAGATTAGAGAAAGGGACAGTGGCACTTACAGTATCATGGAATCTTTAAAGCTGGAAAAGACCTCTGAGATAATTGAGTCCAACCATTAACCCCAAGTGTGTGCCAAGTCCACTGCTAAACCATCTCTCTAAGCACCACATTTACACACTCTTTGAATACCTTGAGGAGCAGCTGACTCTATCACTTCCCAGGGCAACCTGCTCCAATACCTGACCACACTTTCAGTGATGACATTTTTCCTAGTATCCAATCTAAACCTCCCCTAACTAAACTTCAAGGCACAACTTGAGGCTGTTTCCTCCTCTCTTGTTGCTTGTTCCCTGGGATAAGGGACTGACTCCTACAGTAACAAGGCTACCCCCGTGGCAGGGAGAAATGACAAGGAGGACTCCATCTTATCAGAAGGCTAATTAATTACTTTATTATACTATATTATTCTATTCTCTCTTACACTATGTTACATTACATCTAAACTGAATCTGCCAAGCACTCAACTCCACTGCACTGCACAGCATCTCGTGACTGTCAGCCAACAGTCCTGACTCACACACATTCATATTCAATTGGTCAATGAATCAAAACACTCACACCAGAATCCAATTACCAATTCCCTTCAGGTAAACAATCTTCCACAATGCATTCCACTTGTGAACAATACAGGCACAGCAAATGAGATAAGAATTGTTTTTCCTTTCTCTGAGGTTCAGAGAATATGAATCCCAGGATATCCTTGGGAAGTTGTGCCTTGCTTTTCTCTGTGAAGACAAATATGGCTACAGACTTCCATTTCACAAATCTCCTTTCATACTCCTGTGTAGACCAAAGAAATGGAAAATGGGGAGAGGGAAGTCATGAACCACAGCTTTCCTAGGCTGCAGAATAACTTCAGCCCATTTCCTACCCCCAAAGCAGAAGTCTGCTCTTCCCCTCAGTTTTAGCAGCTTGAATCAGTCCTGTGGTACTGGTAGTTGATCCTTCCTTCAATGCAAGTATTTGCATGGCCTGGCACATGCCACTGAAAAATGAGCTGGATTAAAGCTTGCTCAGGAAAAAAAATAGTAAAAACAGTAAAGCAGGAGAGAGTGGCTGGGGCAAATGGAAGGATTGCTTCAGCCTCCATTTCTGCTCATGTGACCCATTTAGAGGGGTGTGTATATTTTGGATGGTAGTACATTTTGGCTGTGCCATTTAGCAAAGTAACTCAGTAGTGAAGATTGTGAAGATTAAAGTTAAACAATATGTTAATATATTGATCACTGATTTGCTTTGTGATCTTAACTCATTTGACTATCTTATGGGTCAGCTTAAAACTGGATATTAATAGAAACCAGCTCTTATACTTGCTTGCTATTTTTTTTTTCCCAGAAAACAAATTTTTCCTTCTGTTTCTGCTCTTCTGAAGCCCTGAAGTTCTGTAGTACTCCAGATAGGTTTTGTGCAATCTGCTAAAATTAGCTCATTTTAACTTTCAAAGCACTGTGTCCTCACCTGACATGTTGGGTACAATTGAGGCTTCAGATTGCCAAAATCCCACTGACAGAGTGGGTGGGTGTCCTACCTTTGCACACAGGCTGAAAGAGTCAATAGAAAGAGCAATGACAAAAACACATGGTAGAGGACAGTGGGGTCACTGGTTATATATAGGAAGAGTGACTCCAGAAATAGAGTAGCATTTGGAGGTGAATAACCTTAGACTATTTCAGGGTTATTGAAAGAGCTCTGCTTTTTTTTTTTTTTTTTTTTTAATCTCTTGAAGATGGAAGTATATTGCTGAATAAGGAAGCTACAGTGCCATTTACTTTCTAGTTGATAAATCATGAGTACTTGGAATCAGTTTAAATGTCTTTCAGTGCATATAGTTTATTGCACAGGCCCATTAATTAATTTGTTTTTCCATTGCATAATTTTATACAATGGTGGTTGTAATATGACAACAAAACTGGATCTTCAGAGATTTATTGTTCTGTAATATTTGGAAAATTAAGTGCCTAGTATATAGAACTATTAACTTAAAAGCTATTTTTTCCTACATGTGTGTAATGAAAAATAGTCTCTGAATAATGAATATCATTCCTATATTTGATTCATATCTGAAAGTAATTTTGAAGAATTTTGATTTATCTTGTCTAAAGTACCTCTTGTGTGTTTTCTGACTTCTTCCTGCTCAACATATGCTGTAGGGCATTTTGAAATGAAGGTGAGTGAAACTGATACAACCCATAAAAATAGATGAATGGTATTAAGCCATTTGATTTATCCATGTGATCATGAGCTGTGGTATTCCTTGAGCCTCCACATCTTTCTTTCACGTAAACATGCTACCCTGTGGCTGGATTCAGTAAACAGTTCCCCAGAGCTTTTCACTGGCCATGGAAATGGCTGGTACAGCATTCAAGCAGACCTGCTTTCCCTGGACTCTGTACAGCTTCAGGAGCCTATTAGAGCTTTTACTTACCATAGCCTCTGGACTACTGGAGGGAGATATGTCCTCTCACCTGCAGTTACTGGAAACCATGGTGCCTCCAGCTGCAGGTGTCCAGGAACCTGCAGATCACTTCCACCTTGATCATTCTCATTCTGCATTCTCCTGAACAATTACTGCAATGCAGAGCTGACAGTGCAGTTCCTGAGACAATGTGTGCAAAGTCTTATGTCTCCAGTTATTCAGGAAAAAATAATTACCAACCCCTTCAGTAGCCAGATGGAAATTTTGAAACTGTTTATTCCATGCTGTAGAACCCATGATGTCATTTAGCTTTCACTATGCTGAAAACAAAGCCAAAACAAAGCTCCTCTACACGTTCCCCCCTCTGCTTTATTGTGTTTGAGACGGAAGGGTAATTGTTCTTGGCAAGGGTGACTGGATTACAGCTGCCTTTGACTTCCAGGTTTTTTTAGTGCCATCACGGCGGCTAAATAAGTGCAGAACACTGTGACACAGTGGGGAAAATGGGATTTCATTTCTTTGAAATTAGAAAAAAAATGTGATTTTTTCCCTTTGAAGACGATTGCCAGAAAACCAAATCAATTCTATTTTATTTTTAAGACTTGGAAGGTTTTGATTCTGTAATACCAATTGCTGAGAAGCTTAATCATCCAACTACAACCAGACCAAAAGCTACTGGCAGGCGACCACCCTCCCAGTCTCTCACATCTGTAAGTTAATTTTCCTTTTCTTTAAAAACTATTTTTAAAAATATTTTTTCTGAATTTTCCCCCCCTCCTACTTGTGTTCCTTGGTGTTTTTACTACTTTTACCCAGCCATTCCTTCACATGTACAATGAGGCAGAGAGATGCAGATCAGGAAAATTACTGTCAAAAGGCTGCCAGTGTTTTGAATACTGATGTGTAAAACATTCCCTTCCTTCTAAAGTTTATTTGGGTGCTGCCAAGTGCTCCTTGCCAGACATGACTGAGCCCAGAAAAATCCCTTATAAAAATCTTCGAAATAGACTAATTTGTGCAGAATATTGAGGATTTTGAAAATGTTTCCCAAAAGAAGCATTTATCTTGGTTTCTTGCAGACATATACCAGATTTTGAGGACAAATAGACCATTCAGTGTTCAACAGCCCTCCCTGAGCTATCATGTGCTTCTTCTCATTAAGGTCACAGTTGTAAATACAAGGGTGATTTAAATTTCACTCTCTAATGTCTGTCTTTAGACAGGTTAGTCTCATAAACAGTACTTTGGAAACCACTGCTTAGCTTTTCAATGTCTTCTTCTCTGGAGTTTGGGGTTTGTTTGTTTCCATGCTTTTTGTGTTCTGGAATATCAGAATGAGAGCAGCTACTGGTGGTTACCTGGGTCCGTGTTGCTGAAGAAAAACAAAGTGGAAGGAAGCAAAAAGGATTATTGCAAAACCAAAAGAATTCAAAAAAGAGAATGCTTTCAAAAATGACTGCTGTCATAAGCAGAGAAATATATCAGAGTAGTATAAAAGTTCTCCTTCCCCTGTCACATCTATGAGGAAAGGGATGGAAAGAACCCTCCCTTTTTGTGCCTTTACCAAGAGGCTGTGCCTGAAGCAGCCCAGCAGTGCCAGCACTGTGCACTGGCAGTGGCTGGGGCCTCTGGGGAGCAGCAGGGTGAGATCTGCTCTGAGCAGAGCCATGGCAAAGCCACCCTGGTGACAGAGCTGGCATCATGACAGAGCTGGCATCCCCATGGCACAGCACTCAGCGTCCTGCCTGGGACAGGGGGCTGCTTGCATCGTGTGATACCATGCAGTGCAAAGCTGTAAATTGATGCTGAATTCAATTCATAAGCATACCTTACTTCTTGAGTGCTTTGAAAGCAGTCTAGCTTTGAAAATAAGATGCAAAAAAGGGGGGAGTAGGGGGACAGAGACCTGATTTTAAGTATTGTTTGAAAATGATAGCTAAAAAATGTTCTTGTACAGTGAAAATATCTGTGCTTTTCTTTTTCTTCTTTTGTGGTGTGTGTTTGTCTATACAGTCATCCCTTTCAAGCCCTGATTTCTTTGACTCACCAAGTCCTGAAGATGAGAAGGAAGAACATGTTTCCATTACTCACAAAACTCTTGAAGTGTCAAGGAAATCAAGAACTGTTACAATATCACAAGTAAGTTAATTGAAATGCCTCTGCTTAACCTTATCACATGCATCTTCTTTTTTTAAAGCAGTACCAAAATATTTAAAATTTAATTCATCAGTCACCTGGTAACTGCCCACTTAAAGAAGCTTAAAATGAAAAAGGTTACTAAAGATTGTTCTGTGCTTGAAAGGCAAGTCTAAAGTGAATTGTACAATTAAAATGTATCAAATAACCAGACTGTGAAAAAAATCCTTCTTGTGCAAATGCATTTTACAGAATCCCAGAGGCTGGGAAATAAATTTTAGAAACAAAGACCCTTCCTTTTTGCAATGTTAAATTGAGTTTACATTAGAAGAGTCTGTGAGCAGAGAAAATATTTAAATTTGAATTTAAATTTGCAAATATAATCAGTTTTTATACTGGTATTCATTTTATAGGCTTTTGCCATTCTTTTACTGTATGTTGGTAGACTACTATAATGGAATCAATATTACAAAATGAGTGTGTAGGTCAGGCTTTAAATGTTGGAACTCTTCTTTAGTACATAAGAATACCTTTAATAATAAAAATACAACATTCTAATAGTTTAACAAGTATTTGAAAGATGAAGTCATGCACTTCTGTGATCAAGTTATAAGGATGATGTTTTGCTATGTAGCTCCCTCTTCTGGGAGCACTTGCAGCAAGGAATACTGCTGGGCCAACATTTCTAAGTTATATGACAGCACTGTAGATGTTGTTCCTGTAAAATGAGATGGCTGCTATTAGAAAGCAGCTACTTGAGGCTTTAATGTTGATAGCCAGTTAAGCTCTGGAATAAGATGCTCAGATCAATGACTCCAGTTGTGCCTTGCTTGCCTGCTCCAGATTTGGACTCAGCCTGAAATTTTTTTTCAGTCCAAAGGAAACTTGCACCTACTGATATATGGGGTTATTATCCATGAAAGATCTGTTTACAGGTACATATTACTCACACCCCATGAAAGATCTGTTTACAGGTACATATTACTCACACCCCACTCTGCTCTGGTGAGACCCCATCTGCAGTTCTACATCCAGCTCTGGGGTCTCCAGCACAGGTAGGACACAGACCTGTTGCAGCAAGTCCAGAGGAAGCCACTGAGATGATCAGAGGAATGGAGCACCTCTCCTGTGAGGAAAGGCTGAGAGAACTGTGTTTGTTCAGCTTGGAAAAGGGAAGGTTTTGAGGTCACCTAATTGTGGCCTTCCAGTACCTGAAATGAGCTGACAAGAAAGATGGAGAGGGACTATTTACAAGAACATGGAGTGATAGGAGAGGATGATGGAGTGGTTTCAAACTGAAAGAGGGTAGGTTTAGATATTAGGAAAAAATTCTTTACTGTGAGGTTGGCAAGGCACTGGAATGGGCGCCAAAACAGCAAAGTTGTGTATGCCCCATCCCTGGAAATGTTTAAGACCAGGCTGGATGGGACGTGGAGCATCTGGTCTAATGAAAGGTGCCCCTTTCCTTGGCAGGGAGATTGGAACTAGGTGACCTTTAAGGTCCCTTCTAACCCAGATATACAAACTAATTGATAAAATGTTAAAAGAATACTATTCAGGTCATTGAGTCAAGTTTTCAAAGCACAAGAGTGATTCAGCTTTCTTCTGATTATAATACCATTTTTGTTTATATTTATGGTCAGACTTGGTTTTCGTGCAGAACACTTCTTTAATTCAGTGTTTTCCCAGACCAGGTTCTGTGCTCAATCATGGTCGTATGACTTAACATTACAACAGTACAGTAGGGAAGACTGTTTTTTGCACAACTTGGTGGATCCTGCTCTTCCCTCCCCATCATAACTTTTCCTGATTTTCATCTCATCACTAACTTTTCTCTCAGTTACTTTGTTCAGCTAATGCCACCCTGCCAATCTCCGAGTCCTCACTTACAGTGTCTCCTTCCATTTCCATACCATTTATTTTCAGAATTTTGCCCTATTTACCATTCAACTTCAATATCTCTTTTTCAAAGAGAGTTGGAAGGTTGCCTAGAGCTTTTTCTTACTCTTGTCCAAATCAGATTTTCAAACATGCCTGGTAGCTGTCATGTAATGCACACACAGCACTGCCAAATAACAGTTCAAAGATTCCCTTCACTTGCCATTGTGATACCTGTACTTGTACACTGTTCTCTGTATGCAGTGAAGTAGATGGTCATGTATGGTTGGTAAACTGCAGATTTTTTAATTGTCTAATGAGTATAAAAATTTATATTACATTATATACGTATAATACTTTGTGTAGCATATATGAGTAGAGGCTTGTCTAGTAAGTAGAGCACTGGATCACAGTTAAGAAGCATGGAATCCTTTTTAGCTAACCACATGAATCCAGGGTTATAGGTTAATGTTGTGTTTTTCTGTCAAGTTCCTGGAGGAATAAAGAGCTATTGGTAGTTATGGGGATTCATGGAAGCTTTGATTAAAAGAGGACAGTACACTACATTTATTTATTATTAATATAATTTTGAAGCCATAAGATTTTTTTCTATACATGTCATACCAACAAGCAAATCTAATGAATATTCTTCTATTTTCATAATGCTAGGGGGAACCTGCAATACATTTTTTAATTTTGAAAAAACTTGGAAGATTTCTTCAATAGTTGGTGGGAAATTATAAATTTAATTTACCAAAAATACGATGTGGATTCTGGGCCACGTAGACTTGTTGTCTGTGGGAGACATCCATGGATGGAGATACGTTCTCACAAACATCTGAGAGAAACACTAGCATCTGTCCCTGGTTTAATTCACTGCTAGGTCTGAGATGTTGGAAGTGCTGTTGCTGAACTTTTGCATCACAACTAGATCCCCTCTGAAGCACTCATACAAAGATGATGGCTAATCACTACATTGATCATGCTGTTGCCAAGACTGTCCATGCTTGACCCCTGGAATTTCAGCATTACTGAAGAGCGGCTAAATAGTTAGCATTGGTTAGAGGTTTGATTTTCATAAAGCTTGTGCAGACATTAAATGTTACTCCTTTTGTTGCAGGTGTCTGATAACAAAACTTCCTTGCCTCCAAAACCAGGAGGTCTGGCTAGTGGCAGTAATGTACAACCATCACTATCCCCTTCACCATCACCTGGATTTCACTCTATTGCTATGGGAACAACAGGCCACAGGTCAAATTCCCCATCCCTGTTTGGTACTGAAGGAAAGCCAAAGACTGAGCACTTGAGCCAAGGTCAGACTGCCCTGGAAGAGCTGAGAACACAAATTAGAGAGCTAAGAACCATCATTGAAACCATGAAAGACCAGCAAAAGTAAGTTCTGCAAATCACGGCTGTAGGTGGGATGGACCCATTTGTGCGCAGTGGTGGCAGTTTCTGATTGAGTTTGCCTTCATGGGTGTTACTCTGCCCCGCTGGCATATGTGTTTGTGAGTGATTTTCATGTGACAGAACACATTCAGGGGTGAGAATCTCCACAAAAAAGACCTGCACTATCCACCAGCTTTTTTTTCCTGTGTTGTGATGCAAGTAGATGTTTATGGGGTGTTAAAAAAGTTAACTAGCAAGCTAAAAGCAGTGAATTTTGGTTTATTTGTCAATAACTACCTGGGAAGTCATGTGCGTTGATCATAATAAAAGAGGTGCATTTGTTATAGTTGTAGTACAGACTGTTGCAAGCTCCTAAAATTATTAAATTAATTTGTTATTTGACTGTTAGCACATTTTCCCAGGAAGCTCATATTACTGGAATTGTGACTAGGTCATCTGAAGGCCTTTTTGTTTATGGCCTTGAATACTACTCTTTTAGTTTTGGGCACCTTTGTTTTCTTTAAGTTGCTCATTTCATAGGAGAAACTGGGGCTCGCATGTAACTTTTGATGTTCCTGAGACTATTGAATGCTTTGGAAGCTAAACCTTCACTTACATTGTCAGTTGTGTGTAGCCCAGGCAGGAAAAAGAAAAGGGCAAGCAGCGTGCAGACTGTGGCGGAACAGAGGTGTGCGGAGTTTGGGAGAAGATGCGGGAGGGCATGGTTCAAGCTGGATGTAGCCAGCAAGCCCCACGGCCTCACCTCTCAGGCTGACCCTGCTCCTCTGCTCTCCCCGGCCCTTCTTGCAAGGGCAGCTTCCACCTACTGGTATCTGTCCTAAGGTGAGATCACTCAGTGGGAACATGAGAACGTGTCTGCTCCTTATAGCTATGTTCCCTTTCCCAACAAAGAAGAATGGCAGAAAATCCATATTTGGGATCGTTAAGTCTTATAAATGAAATTGAAGGTTACATTGTATTGCTGGCATAAACACTTTTTAAGTGGCTTAAGTATGTGATAGGATGGGCAGGATTTGTGTTACCAGTTCCTATAACCCACCAACAGTCAATATATCTACATTTTGTATGGAAAAAGGCAACTGGGTGCTGATATGGTGTTGATACAGCTAGGCCAGAGCAAAGCCTGTGATGCAGGGCTCTCAGGAGGCATTAGTCATTAGCCATGTGGGATGGGGCGGGGTACTGTCCCATAGTGAGTTTTACTTCTCTCTACTATAGCCTAGAGTATACAAGAGTATGCTGACTTCAATTAGATGTTCAGAGGAAAAAAAAAAAAACAAACTAGTGAAGTGGGGTAAATATGTCTCCAAGAAATAATCTTTTGTATTTTACTAGTGTAGTCATTTCCATCACAAGCTTCTTTTGCATTCTTTTAACAGAAAAGAGATTAAACAGTTGCTCTCTGAGTTGGATGAAGAGAAGAAGATCCGTCTACGGTTGCAGGTACTTGAATTATTTTTAATGTTGGGGATGTGTTGCCAGGTTTGATTTAGCCCCCTGCTTTTTAGGGGTTTGGAGAGTGATTTAAATAATGACCTTAACAACATACCTTGGTCAGGCAGATGGACTAAAGGGTCATTATATGCCCCTTCCAACCAAAATTATTCCATTCTAATCTATGCTGTGCTGTAGTCTTCTATTCCATGTACTTGAAGTGGTTTGGTATCAGTTATATTTCATATTTTTATGGTATAGGGCAACTGTACTTTAAACTAGGGATAGAAAATTGAATGTTAATTTCACTGGACTGTTCCCTCTCTGTAAAGCACTTTGGGAACATGGCAAAGGGTAGCAGAACTGGGATCCTCAATGTCTGTGCTCCAGGGCTGCTTAAAGGACTTTACGTCCAACCACATAGCAACATGGCTTCCAATAATACACAATTCTTGCTCACCTTAAACTGAAATTTATTCAGATAAAACCCAGGGAACATTTTCAATAGCCACTGTTGATTTAGTCTATCAGGCCAGACTATTCAGAGTTACCCAGAGATGATTTTACGTCTTTATGCCTTGCACTAATGAGTTTAAAATTATGATCTTATAGCTGAATGCTTTTACTCCAGTTCAAATGTTGCTTATACTCGTAAATGTGAATGCTTTTACTCCAGTTAAAATGTTGCTTTTACTGGTAAATGTTTAGATGCTAGATAAGATGGCATTATTAGCTTTACATGATGATAAGAGTTAACAAAAAAAGGTGGCATTAGTTTCAGAATGCTCTAATAGACATGCAATAGCACAGCTCTCAGTCCACGTAATAAAGACTGCCTTCATGACGGTGCAGTTAAACACAGGTTGAAACAGGTGGTTTGTCAGAGAGACCAAGTGTACAACTGGGGCTGCTGATGGTTTCAGCCACATCCTTTTAAGCATGGCTGTACATCCTTCAGAGCCTTTAAGATGCCTGGGCACAGGCTTGATGGTTGTAGAAGGCAACCACCATGCTGGCTGTAAGTGCAGCTGCTGGTGCTTGGACACAGTGCTCATTCTGCAGTAATGCCAGCCAGTGAGCTGTGTGGCTTGTAAAAGTTGTAATTTAAAGAGATTGAAAGATCTTGCAGTACATTCAATGACTGTACTTGTAATGATCTGAGGCTGTGAATGGTCATCTTAAACAGTTGAGAAGTACCTCAGTTTGTGAAATCTGTGGAAATAAGAGTGGTGTAAAACCTGTAGTTGACACCTGTGGACAGGAGGGAACGTGCTTTTCAAGTGGCACCAACTGTGCCTCAGTTTGCTAAAGCATCTAACTGAATCAAATACTTATTCTTCTGTTTGTTTTTAGATGGAAGTTAATGACATAAAGAAAGCTCTTCAATCAAAGTGAATACTTGATAGATGGAATGTTACATTATTCTTCATGACTGAGACTCAAATTTATGCCCCAGCCAAAATAACTTTGTGCCAAATGATTTAAGAATTGCCTCAACATCCCTTTATTTGAAGGATTAGCACAACAGTTTTTGATAGCACAACAAAAATACCAACGAGAACAAAATTGCTACCCAAAGCCGTGCTGTGCAGCACTAGTTGTGACTGAAATTGATCTTCTTGTGCTAAAGGCTCTCTACTTCAAGATCCTAGGTGAAATGAAAACTCAGGCAGTTTAGTCCATAGTGGTACTATTTTGATGATATTTTTCCATAAATAAAGTGTATTTCAGATTATCTGTTTACAAGCTTTATGATTTTGACTTTCGGTTTTTAATTGTCTTTTGTCACAGATTTTAAGATGTTTGTACTTCATATAGCCAGGAATGAATGTTAATGTTGGGGCTGAAGGGATTATTTTTGCTTCAAGATTGAACAGCCTACTTTTCGTTATGGTTTTAAGTTCTGTTAAATATGCAATTTTTTGTCCCCAGATCCCCTACAACTTAAACTTACATTGTGTACAGTAATGTATTTACAAGAAGGAAACAAACCAACAGAAGTCTGGTCTTTGCAATGATTTGTGCCTTTCTTTGCCACACACTGACTGGAGCCGGTTGAGGCCAGGTCTCCCTATGTAGCTACCACGACAACTCCTGTCCCCGGTGTCCTCCTGTCCCGGTGTCCAGCGGAGGTCACCTTCCCAGTGCTCAGCTGCTCGGTCAGGAGAGTACGTTTGTGCCAGCTGGCAGGACAAAAGGGCACAGCTGAGAGCAGCTTTGTCTTGAGCAGCTGTGGCTTTTTAGCTTTCCTGGTTTGGATAAGCCTCTCCCTCAACCTGAATGTTCATCTCCGCTTGATTTTCATTAGATGATTTAAACACCCACCTCTGTCCCCAATTTTGCACAGAGTGAACAGAATATGCATTATTAAAGCAAAAATAAATAAAAGTAATCTATAAAACATGAATAAAAAGTTGTATTATTTCATGCACAAGGTTCTCTGTCGTGTGACAGTGTTTCATTTGCTGTTGATGTGGTATTGTTTGCTATATAATATTGTACACTTACAGACTGATACACTTCATAGTCCTCCTTTTGCTGCAGGACTGTCTTCACAACATTTTGTTGAGCCAGATGCTTGCTTCAGTTTCTCTGTTTGCTTTCATTCTTTCAAAATTTCACATTTTCCTGGTTGTGGTTTCATGTGCTCTTAACTAACCACAGAGTATCTCATATCTTGTCAGCAATCTCTGTTAAGTTTATAAAGTGTTTAAATAACAGATATTTTTGCATAGCATAGAGTGAGTGGGTAAGTGATGCTGGTTATACTTCCAAGTAACAAAACCCCACACACAAAGGATCTACTTGTCATGCCATCAAATGCTAGAGCTGGCTCCAGCAGCACACCCTGTATCAACATGAACCCCCCCTGCCTGCCAGGAGCTGGGTGAGATGTAGTATGCAGTTGGCTGGTCACATTCACATATGGTTGGCAAGTTCCCATAATCTTTTTGATATGCACAAATATATAAAATACACATTCCACCATACCCAAATCTGGCTTTACAGGTCTCAGCTGGCAGTACAGAACCTTACTGTTGGGATGATTTTTTCTTACAGAGCATCTGCTTTTATTCTAACAGTGGTGTCTGAGATTTAAAGATAGGGTAGTGAAACTTGAGAATTTTTTTTAAAGTCACAATACATTGCTCAATGTCCTCAAACAGAAACACTAATAAAATATTTATCACTGAAATGCTCCTATGTAACATTTCTAAATATCAACATTAAAATATTTTTGTACAAAGAATGAGAGTCCTGCCATAGCTTTCCAGCAATAAGGATTTCTACATGACTTCCATGATTTTTGTAAAGTTAGTAGCAGAGTTAGGAGAACAGAAGGAAATGAAGGGATAAGAAATAAGAATTCTGTTTGGGTTTGTAGTTATACATTTGCCATATTTATCCAGGAATTAACTGCTCTGGATTCCTAATCCCCTGGAAAGAGATAAACTACTGTATCTGTGGTAAATAAAGTATTGATTCCTGAGCTGTGCCTCAGAAATATATCAGACATCTCAGAAGTGTTCCATCTTTGGAAAATGAAACTCTGAATTTGGAACTAGATTCCAAAAGAAAATAAATTACATTCTTTTTTTCCCCCTCTCCACTTGAGATAATAGCTTGTCATTTTACAAATCTAAGTTAGAAGTCCAAAAAAACATGCTTTGTAGAAGATAGTTAAATAAGTATTTCTGAAAATGCTTTGCTTTGCAAGCTGGTTTTTCTGGGAGTGGACACTGTAGAATTACAAATTCTTCTTGCTGCATTTCATTATAATAATACAAAGATTTTCACATAAGACATGGATTTTCCCTTTCTAGAGAATATCAAATGTGCATTAAACATGTGGATATAAACTGCTGCTTTAAAAGTGTTCAGTTTTATATTTAAAGAAAATCAGAAAACACTGGTGAGGTACAAAGTGATTTTACTTTGCTGTGAAAATGATTAAATCTTGTTGTTTGAAGAGTTGTGTAAAATGACTTTTCATTAACATGCACATACCATTCCTGTAGCAGACTTCTGTTTATGTGTAGAAGTCAGGCTCATAGTTTTGGATGATAATATCCAAATTCTTGATTCAGTAAATTTTTGGTTATTAAGAAAACAGTTTTATGTTCTTACAATTCTAAAAGGAGCAAGTATTTCTTAATGTGAGATCATAGCCCTTGAAACTTTAAAAAGTTCTACATGGAAGTAAGGTGGCAAATACTTGAAAGTGTATTTTAAATTTCATCTTCTTTGGCTTTCTTATTAATTCATTTGTGAGTGAGCAAAAGGTTCAGATGAATATTTTGTTATGCAGACAGGTCCAAGGACTCTACAAAGTAATTTTTATGGGTTAATTTGGGTATGAAATGTCCATGAATGCCATGCACTGTGACAGACAGGACTGAAATTTGCACGTATGAAACAAGGTGAGACAGTGCTGTAAAACACCCTCAGAAGTTCGTGCCCTGCTGAAGTTACAGAACCCTTTCCCTCCTCTTGTTGTGGAGCTGACTGGGGTGTCCTGTCCCTGTCCCCTGCTCCCCTCTCCCAGGCTGTCCGGCTGCAGGGGCGGCTGCTTTCCTGTGCATCCCGTGTGTGGAGCCTGTGGCACAGACGGGGCTTTGCTGCTGCAGGGCTGCTGTGGCCAAAGCTGTCTGGTGTTCCTGTGCTTTCCTTGGCCATGCCACAGCGCAACTGTGCTGACACTTTCAGCCTCTGTCAGGGGTACCTGTGCTCCAGGGTTCTGCCTTGGAGCAGGGGGCCGTGGTTGGAGGTTCTGCAGTTCATGGGTCCCACAAATAGCAAGCACCACAAGCCAAGGAGAGGGTATGGCTGGGTGGGGTGATGGCAGTGCTCCTGCTTGCAGGAATGATCAGCAGTCTCTGCAGGGCCAGGAAGGGGTGAGGACTCCAATGTCTACTTCTCCTCTGAATAAGGACCCTGAGGCTGGAAACTGGACAGAAGTACATTGATGAGGAAAGTGTAAAGGCTGGTGAGAAAGATGATACCTTTCACACAGGAGAGCTGTGATTCAAAAGCAAGCAGGATTTTTGTTTAAAGTAGAAACAGCTACTCTACAATTTGGCACTGAATAGGCTTTTCAATTTTTTGAGGGTGGCAGTGCTGCTGGGCACCAGCAATTCCCATAGGCTTTGGCAAGAACAGGGTCCTCCAAGCCTTGACTTCTGTTCATGGCAATCCTCAAGTTAAAAAGAGCCAGAAGAGGTGGAGCTGAATTCCCCACACAAAACATTGGGTAATTGTCTCCATGGTTATGAATACCCTTCAGCCAGAACTTAGATTTTTCTTGGCACCTTTTGCCTCAGCTGACACTGGAGCTGGCCTAGGAATTAGCAGCTGGTTTTGTGTGACCCAGCCCATTCACTCCCAGCTTCCTGCAGCTGCTTCCCTCCTCCTGAGCTGCAGCCTCCCCACTCCAGCCATTCCCTGCTTTTGGAAAATAACCAACTTCTTTAGGCCACCACACCTGAAGGTGAGAGGTTGCCAGCATTTCCCACCCTGGAAAAGAGCACCTGAGGAAGCAAAAGACACTATTTAAATGCCATCAGGAAGCTGCAGTGCTGAGTGTGTGCCAGGAATGAGTAGCCTCGGTGCCACCAGCCCTGTGCCACCAGCCCAGGGCCACCAGCCCTGTGCCACCAGCCCTGTGCCAGCCGGGAAATGGCCCTGGGCCATCCTCCGCTCTGCTTTTGACTCAGGGAACAAAGGTTATTGCACCCACTCCACATGTTGCTGTTTGGTGTTCTCTCTTTTAATGATGATTTCCAACCCAGTGCAGACACAGACTCTTAGAGGTAGTGAGTGTAAACCACAGGCACCCTCAGGAAGAGACACTTGAGAGACTTTCTTTATGCTGCTTCAGCCAGGCTTTTCTTGAGCCAATGATGCAGCTGAGCTGCCCCTTGAAGTGCTCACAGTTCCACTATTGAACAGTGTAAGGGCCTGGACTGCAAACAGCTGAACTAACAAAATGGCTTAATGCTCCTGTGAAATTTTATTTAAAATATTAGAAATTAAATTTATTTTTAAATGTGTTAAAAATGCCAGCACTGTAGGATGAAAACTTTATTATGCAAATTTTTAAAATTGAATTCTAACCTACAAACTGGAGAGATTAGTATATTTTAGCAAGATAATTAACTATAATTCTAGACAAATCACTAGATTCAATTGCCCCAACACATTGTAAAGGTTACAATAGAGAGACAGGGCCTACCAATCTCTCTCAGCCCCCTTGGATAAGCAGGTTTTGAACTCTGTTATCTTCCTTTTTTTCATGTAGGAAAAGCAACTGGAGAATATAGCTGATGATAATCACAGGAAAACAAAATTGGCATTTATCAGTATGATCTTAAAACATCTAATAGGCTGTTTCTTGAAGGAGAAAACTTGAAAATTAGAATGACAAAGAAAATTAGATAAGAAGGAGCAGACTTCAAAACCAGTTTTGAATATCAGGACATTAAAGAAACATCTGTTCTTGGAACTGTCTCTGGTAAAACCCTTTCACTTCACTGAGCCCAGACCCAGCATTTTTATTTGGTATGGGAGATCATATTCCTCAGTACAACAAACCCTTCCCCATGCCCTTCATCCCAGCTACTGAACAGCAAACATCCTTTCAGCAAAGGGGCCCATCGAGCTGCTCTTCACCTCCTTGGGTAACAGCGATGAACAGTTTGGGTTTTTCTGAAAGCACTTCTTGGGCTTATCATAGAGCTAGTCAAAATTAAGCTGGGCAGCTATCCCTGCCACAGGATGACCAATTACCTGGGTTTACCTTCTTCTAGGGATGGTTTTCATTGCACAGGACACACCAAGTAAAGGAGAAAGCTCAATCACACAATCTGTGCACCATGCTCTTTCTCCTAGATCAGAGCACCAAACTGAGAACAACAGCTAATGCAGGGTAAGTAGAAAAAAAGGTGCACCTGCACGGAAATGGCTGCTGCTAGATAATTTGGCTGCTGTGGATTCAAAGAGCCAAATCTACTGAGCTCAGACAAATTTACTATTGGAAGCACAGATGCAGCTATTTAGCAAATAAAAGTACTAGGTGAGGGGAGGCATTATGTAAATTTTAAGACCCCAGCAAAAGCAGTGCTGGCTGGAGAAAGCTCACTCATTAATGTTTGGCATGTTTCTTGTGGGAGGTGCAGGTCGTTTGTGCCATGATTACACAGTTCTGCCTGGTGTGTCACTGATCTCCGGGGAATGGAAAACTGACATTCTAACCTGAAGAACCTGCTCACCTCAGAAGTAAGCTCTGTAACCTGTGCTTGGGGAGCTCTTAACACAAGAAGGATGTCATGTTACAACAATAACTACAGGCTTCAATATTTGAATTGATCTAATTGAGATATATTAAAAACAATAAGGCTGATTCAGTCTAAGTGCTGATTCAGAACTCCCAGATGTCACCAGTGCCCTCTCTAGCTGGCTGCAAGTCTGGGGTAAGCTTGAATTCTCATATCCCCATTTTCACTCACCTTCTCTGTGTTCCGACTCAGGCCTCATGCTTCCTCAGCCTTCCCCTGTATAATTATAAAAACCAGCAATCTCAGACTCTAAATTTCCTCTTGACCCAAATCTGACACCTTCCTGCTCTAGAAATGTATGTCCTGGTACCCCTGTGACACAGAGAAGAGGAACTGCCCACTTAAGGACACAGCCCACAACCTCTGCCTAAACGAAAGTGCTGATGCTGCTCAGGTAAGCTGGCTGCCTTCTGCAGACTCTGGCTGGAGTAATTTTGTAGGCTGGACCAAGATGTTGCTGAGCCTCTTGTCTGTTAAACAGCAAACAAATGGGACTCTCCTCAGGTTGGTTTCACACTGCAGCAGCCTGTGGGTGTCATAAGGAAATCAGTAACCTGTTGGTCTTTCCATCTGGGGATATAAGAAAGAGTATCTGATGTTTGTCCTACATGACTGTGTGTGCCAAAGTACTAACCTGATTTTCTACTTCTTTGTTGCTGTGTGAACAGCTGAGAACTCTCCAGAGCAATACTGAAATAATTCAGAGTTTTACAACTGGATTTCAACTTCTAGAGGAAAAAAAGTCTGTGCAGTAATAAAAAGGATACCTTTTACTACTGCTTCCAGAAATCTTACTGCTATCACTAACTCAATTTCCTCAAGCAGCTGTTACTTGGAATTTCCCAAATAAAAAGAAGAGATAGGTATTTCCATTACAAGGTTATTAGCAAAGAATGTATTGGTTCCTACAAAAAGGTCAGTAATGCTCGGTGCTTTCTAGGTGTGTTGGATTAGAATAGGGAGCAGGTTATTATTTAACTTGCTTTTTACTGTGAAGTACAGGAAGTAACTCTTTGGCATTTTGACAGAAATGTGATTTGACACAGAGATGGGCTGAAGGTCTCGTTTATGGCATTATAAAATGTTCTGTAATGATTCCTATCATTCTGGCAGATAGATGTCTGAAAGGGACTGCATTTGAGTGACAATGTGTCTGGCCATTAAATTTTCTGACTGTACAGGAGTGACGTGTTATTTGGCAGCAACTTTAATAGTCTCGAGCATGTGACACTGCTCTAGCAAAGAATAAATGTAATGCAAGTTGACAAAGCAGAGAAGTGTCTGGCATCACACACAGGTCTCCCTGTGTAACCAGGAGAGCTTCAGGACCACACTGCTGAGTGTTACACACATTTGGATTCCATCATTAAAAGTATTGAGAGCTCCACCTAGCCAAGGCCAAAGATTAAAGTCGGACCCAATGCTAATGACTTCACACCTTCAGAGCTTGAGCATCATGCAAGCTGAGAAAATAGTTGCCAGAAATGTTGCTGATGTTGCTCTCTGTCTTGCTAAATGCCCCAGCTGTGCTCCTACATATTATTGCCTGTGTCTCACATGACTTTTCACACTGCTACTTCATGAAGGTGAATTACTTACTAGTACATTTTTTAGAAAAGAAAAAAGCCCCTATTTTGGACATTGGTAAATTTCTCTCTTCACATATCAAGCTCATTTTTAATAATGTTGTAATTTCTTGACTGCCTTAACAAGGAGAAATGAGGTGCAACTGAAGAATTCTTACTGAAGTTTAACTAAATTTCCATACTTGCTTAAATATACCAAATTTCCATTAGTAACTATTACAAAAGTGAGTATCAACATAACAGATAGGTTTTTTATTTGTCACTTTAAAGCAGCTCTTGCCTCCTCGGGACTCCTTTGCTGTTCACAGTCCCAACTGGTAACAGCAAAAACCTTGTGATTAAAAATATTTAAAATATTTTCAAACAACACTGACAGCTTTGTTTCTAAGCCCCATGTATCCTCATTTATCTGTCATCTACAGCAATATAAAAATCACCTAAATGTCAATAAAAATGAATCACATATTCTAGTCCTCTCCATTGTTTTTACAATAGGAGTGTAACCAGGTTGTCTTCCCTGCCACAGACACAATTTTGTTGGGCTTTCATTAATCAGTAGACACAACTGTTCAACTGGAATAAAAACTAATATTCAGGTAGTCTTTACCATGAATGTTTTTTCAGTGAGAAACAACTTGAGAATGGCTAAATGTGATGATATTTTCTTAAAATGTTATGAAAAACACTGAGCCATGGCAGTGTTTTTCATAAAGATGGCATAAAGAAGTCTAGATACTTTGATCAAGCTGAAAACTAGAAAATTTATCAGTCCTGGAAAGAATATTTAATCTTCTGCCCATGCAAACTTTTTAAACCAGACCTTTAGAAGCTGCTGCTTGTAAGCAGCTGGTTCTTATTCCCTAGGGAAATGTGTATTTCTCACCCTCAGGATCTGCTGAATTGGAGAGGACTGCAGAGGAGAAAACATCATGCCAAGATGCTCTATGAGTGGAGAAATCTAGGGCTTATATTGTTATTTATGAACATCTAGTACCTGAATTCAAATACTCAGAATTTTATAGATGGTCAGATGAAGACTCCATCCTCCTAAATTGAAAGTTTTCTTTTTCCCCAGGTTTTCTTGGGGTTTTCTCTAACATTAGTCAACCTAGTAAGGGTTCAGAAATTTCAGGGTCCAAGGGAGGTGTTTCTGAATAGAAGCCTGATTTGGTTTTCTCCCATCTGAAATATAAAAACTACAAGTTATTTGTAATGTGTTGTAAACTGGAGATAAGGGAGTTTCTGTTTGATTAATTTGTTAAAAACTGTATTTTAGAGAACTTGAGTTAACTTCTGGCTGTTTGCTCCTCAGTTCATGAACTGAGTGAGAAAGTCCAGAGAGCCATAAATACCTAAATCAGAATAAAGCTTTTAACCAGATTTTATAAATGCATGTGCCCAAGTCTTGTGTCATTGATCCAATCTAGCTGTCTGATAGAAAGAAATGCCAACTATGGCATACAGAAAGTGTGACTTGTGCTTTGACAGAGATTCAGGAAAGGTTGAGTGGGTTTTTGTTCCCTCACTTTGCTGTGTTATTTACAGGTGGTCTATTGGTTTAGTTTATTTTATTATTTCAAATGCAGGCATTCCTGTCTAATTGAAATTCTGGTTTTATGGAAGCTATTGAGAATACCTGTATACTTTTTTCACTGCTGCCTTGCATTCCCTAGTCATCCCTGCTCCCAAAGTCTTGACATGTAGCTAATCAAAATACAAAAGCAAGATTTTTTTATTAGGGTGCCAGATGTACTGAAAACTAAAGATTAGGAATTTGGAGTCAAAGCCAATTTTGAACTAATCACACTGCTCTGTGTGCATGTGAGAACACAAGGCATATCTAAAGCTGTTATTCTCCAAGACAGGAAGAGAGCAAAGAAAGAAAGTGATCCCCCTTTGATTATCCTTGTCTGTCACACTGGATGTCACTCTGTCCTTCATTTGCAAGGGGTGGTGAGGAGTAGATGCTCTGTGCAACATGCTCTTCTATTCAAAAGAGTGGGTCTGAACAGAAAGCTGTGCTAGGGATTATATTCTTAGACCCTGCAGTCACTTTCTTTGCCTTCATGCTTTATCAGGCCAAATGAGCCTGTGAGGTGTCACACTGCCCGCTGAAGCAAAAGCAAGTGGAATCCCTGAGATCCCTGAGATCTTTGCTGGTGAGCATCCTTCAGCAAATACTGCCAGGGCATGGCCAAGTGGGTTTGCATCTCAGTGGAACAGCTCAAATCTACAGGCTCCCCATGGACCCAGATGTCTTCTCATTTATTTGCACCTTATCCTGAGCCAAAAGAGCTTGGCTTTCCCTTACATTGCATAAAAGGGGAGGAGCTTCTTTAGAGGTGAAAATGTCAAAGAATAATCAAATTGCAGACTAACCTTTATGATTGTTCTAGTGTGTGCTTTCTAAAAAAAAAAAAAAAAAAAAAAGGGAGGCTGTAGCTGTATATGCATTAGGGAAAAGGTGGCACATTTGCCAAACTTTATATAAATTTATAGTTTGAAATTTATATACCTTTACAGTTTGAACTGAAAGTTTTTAGCCCTGGGGAAAAAAAGGAAAGAATCACTTCCCTTAGCTCAGTTATGCTACTCAGGGATTTACAAAATGAAAAAAAAAAGAAAAAAGGTGGTTTCAAGGACATCTATTTTCTTTGCAGAAGTGGTAATTAATATTCTGCACTAAGTGGATTTGACAGGTGCAAAGTGCTGACTGAGAAAATTGTACCATCATCTTCACAGTCCTGTACATGAGCAAATGTTGACTTCACAAATTGGGCTTGGTTTTTTTAGGTGGGGTTCTATGTAAAGGCAGAAAGTCTTGGAAAGTGATATAGAAGCTGAATATTAACTTCTGGCCTGGAGTTTTGAATAGGCAACTCCAGGGGCAGAGTGGCTCTTTCTATAACCTCATTCTTGGACATTTTTCCAACAAGAGGAAAGAATGTTGATGACTCAGCTTTTTTTCTTCTACATTTAACACTTTTTGATTTGCACAGGAACAGTTCAAATACCTCAAAGTCTGATCTCCTATTTATCATCACTCAGGTGACTAAAGATCTGAAGATACTGTTGCTCACTGGAACTGTCAGGGACAGAGCCACAGTTTCTCATGACAGCTACAGCCTGTAAAATGAAGCTTCTTCATTTAAAAATGGTTCTTGTTTCTAGCTTGAAAGAAAGCATACAAACTCTGAACAAGTTGCACCAGGTTAAACTACTGAAAATCAATGATAGATTGTTAGGAAACATGTCCAGGGAATAGTGAGGATATGGGTTGCATGACAAATATAACTAGGAAAAGGGAAAAATATCCTTTTCTTATTTATCATCATGTAAAATATCTGCTAAGAAACTATCATTCTGTTTCAAGACCAAGAGACAGACCTCTCCACAAGTAATTTAAAGAAGTAACAAATGATAAAAACTGCAAAATTAAACCTGAAGACATGTCTTAGACCTAGAACAACCTAAATTTTTATAACCTCTGGAAGGCACAAAAGGCTTATTTACTATGTCTCAGTGGCATCCCACTAAGCAATCCCAGCCTATTTGTTGAAAATTGACACTAAAACAATTTTCAAGATTACAAAAAGCACCACACCATGCATATATTGTTCTAAACACACTTAATTGCAATTTGTTTTTTCTGCATGTTAGTTGCTAAAAGCCCAAGAATGTTCTTGAATAAGAGAAAAGCTTTCCTGTGCAAATAATCCCTTAACTTTGACAGCACTGTACTTTTCAGTTTTTTATAACAGCTGTTCAAACAAGCTTTTTTTAACTCAAAAAGTACAAAGTAGGATTGGTATTTGGGGGGTGGGGGGATCATAAACTTATATGCTAGTGCTTTTTATTGATGGAAGGCTCAATGTGCACACTATCTTCTAAATGCAGACTTTGATTTTTCTCCTATTATATCAGGTAAGTGGTGCATTACTGGATCAAGGCTAATAGACTTGGTGTGTCATACAATAGCTCACTCTTGCCTAAAGAGGAAAGCTGCCAGCAATTGGGGGGATCTCTGCTGGCCATGTCATTCCTCCAAAATCTTATATTCTAGTGCTTCTGTCAAGAAAGCACATATACATCCCCAACCTGTGGACCAAGTCCAAAGGTTTATTTGCCCCAAACTTTCCAAAATGAGAAATAGGTTTGCCTGTTAAATTATTTATCCACATTCTCTCTAAAATCCTTACGAGCCACAAAGCAAACATGAATACCGCACAGCACTGTGCTATCCTCATGTTGGAGTGTTTCTTAGAAATACTGGCTACTGCAATTCTTATTAACAATCCCTGGTGTCACCGAGATCAGACCCTGGGTTTGAGGCAGACTTGGTTTATTTCAGCTTGAGATGCTGGACAGGGACTCTGAATAAAGAAATCCCCAAGCCTTCATATCCTCACAGTCTGTGCAGAAGATCTTCATGTGCCCTATGTGTGCGTATTGATCCAATAGAAATTTATAGTCCAGGATCTTCCAACACCTCATTGGATTCTTTATCCATATCCACTTGGACCATTAACTGCTCTTATCTTTCAGCCTGGTGCAGCCTTGGGATCCTCTTTTGTGTTATTGTTACTTCCTCATCTGGAAGTGTCTGGTCTTTCTCGGTTTCCTCCCCTGCTGAGCCAGCCATGCTGACAAAGGGAGCTCATTTCAGTTTCACCTATAGTGTTTTGTGCAGGGCCTGTTCGTGCTAAGTCATAAGCAAATTACAATTAAACTTAAGCCTATGCATTTCTCATATTCTATAAGTAAATCTATTTTAATCCCAAACAGACAGACATCTAGAGAGGAAAATACCATGCTGTAAGCCTTTGATTGTTGCTTTTGTTGTATTACTTCATTGAAAGGATGGTGAGGCATTGTAATAGGCTGCCCAGGGTAGTGGTTGAGTCACCATCCCTGGAGGTGTTCAGGTGTGGGTGTGGCACTTGGGGATGGTTGAGTGCTGAACATGGTGGTACCGGGTTCACAGTTGGACTCCATGATGTTAGAAGTCTTTTCCAACCTCAACAGTACTCTGTTTCTATGATTACAGCATGGGGTAAAATCATTGTCTCTGATAGCCACATAGTCTTCACACTGTAGCAAAAGGTGAAGACACTCTTTGTCTAAAACCTCATCTGTCACCATGAGTGCAAAATAAAATGAAAAACTTTCCAGATAGGTTTGCTTCAAACACAAATTTGCAGGAGGACTGTACTTTTCCACTGTTCCCTTGGTCACTAGTTGGTTGTGGTCTCTGTAGGGTGACTTTTGACAGCTGGGGTACAAGGCTGAGATATTAAATTATCCAGGCACATGCACCAGTGCCTGGACCAGTAGCACTGCCGAACCCCAGGCTGCTATCACCAGAGTAGCTAATAAGAAAAACGTGTTGGAAAATAAAAAATAATTTTGTTCTTATAAAGAAGCCAGGAATTGCCACAGAGTTACGAGAAGCTGATTTTGTCATGATCGTGGGAGACGCTTAAGAAAAGAGAAGGAAGTTAAGGATGAACTATTACCCAAACTTCTGACACAGTCTAAATGTGGTAAAAGTCGTGTAAACAACTGGATGGGGGATTCAGCAGGGGAGAAGTTGCGATGGAACAGAGGAAGACAAACGGGCAGCAGCTGCCTTCGCTCCGCGGGCGGTGCGCGGGGGCGCTGCTGCCGGCGAGGGGCGGGCAGGGCAAGAGATAAACGGGGCGCGATCGCCCCGACGGCGCCGCTCCCTCTCAGAGCCGCCGAGGTCGCGGACGGGAGCGGGCGCATTGTCCCGGGAAGGCACGGCGGGGTGGAGCCGGACTCCGCGCTGGGCTCCCCGGGTTGTCTCGTTCGGGGAGGGCGGTGCCCAGCTGAGCCGAGCCCCGCTCCGTGCCGGCCGCCTTCAACTCGCCTCGTCCCGTCTCCGTGCCCGCCCGCCCAGGAGCGGAGAGAAGCGCGGGCAGAAGGGCCGGCACGAGAAGGGAGCCAGCCGCCTCGCCGGGGGTTTGCCCAGCTGCTCGCGATGGGACGCGGCCCCGCCTGAGCACCTGCCGGCAGCCCGCGCTCCCCTCAGCCCTCGACGCCGCTATGGAGAGCCCCGTGAGCGGCAGCGCGGCCGCGGAGCCGGCGCCCCCCGGCGCTGAGCCGGAGGTGGCGGCTGGGGGCCCGGCGGAGGCGGAGGCGGCGGAGGTGGGCTCGGCAGCCCCACGGCCGCGCTGCCTGCGGGCCGTGTACGTGCTGAACGACCCGCCCAAGGCGGGCGCCGGGGCGCGGAGCCCCGAGGCCGGAGCGCGGCAGTGTCTGCTGCGGGCCTGCGAGGCCGAGGGAGCCCAGCTCAGCACCGTCAACTTCGGCGAGCTGGACTTCGGCGAGACGGCGGTGCTGGACGCCTTCTACGACGCGGGTGAGCGGGCAGGGCTGAGGCGGGACGCGGGGCGGGGGCTCAGGCTCGAGCCTGCCCCGCGCCGCCTTCCCGGGTCGTGCAGGGACACGGCCGGGGAGCGCTCGGTGAAGGTGGTGCCGGGGAATAGGGTGAGCGGGGCTCTTGGCAAGGGGTGTGCGGACAGCGAGATGGGTGCGAAGGGAGCCTCGTGTAATGCGTCCGGCACAGGGAGCAGGAGAAGGTGAGAGAAAAAAGTTGAGTCTCTTACAGCCGCTCATGGAGTCGCCACGGTGCATTGTCCCGGCTGGACTGTGGATCCTACAGTACCAAACGAGTCTTAGGAAATAGCCGAGCTCCTACTAGGGTGGTTTGCTAAGAACCCTGTTCCAGCTCCCACCCTGATGGGGAGCTTAGAGTGAGACACAGGACAAAGACACGCCAGCTTCTGATCTGGCTTGGCCAGAGGCTTCACGTTCACCGCTCTCACTTCAGACTGGACAGTGAAATTGTATGTGAACAAAGTGTATTGCTCTGAACAAGGGCCCTGAGGAAGACTTGTGGGTATTGCCCACCCCATTCAGGTTCCAGCTGGTGGCAGGTGTCTGTCTGATGGTTCAAAAGAAAGCTGCTGTCCCTTCTCCACTCAAAACCACCCGGCTGGTTTGGCACTATGGCAGAGAACTGTGAGCTTTTTTAGCACATATTGGAAGCTTCTGAGCCAATAGGTATTATAAACTAATCAAGGTGAGTATGTGGACATTTTGCTGGCATGCAGACAAACTTTTTTTCTCCTATCTGTATGAGCCAGCATAAGGAAATGCTGGAAATTGACCAAAGATGGAAAGTACTCTCTAAGTCTGTCTTTCACAGTTTATCTTTCATAAGAACTTTGTTTTCCTCATGAGATGTGTTAAAGAATATTTCCTAAAACTTTAGTCTTATTTTAAATTCTCATGTAGTTATGAGTCCATTTTATCCCAATAAGTCATCCAAATATTGAGGAACTTCACATCCTTTTTTGTCAGTTTTTTTTCCCAGTCAGGGGTTTTTGTTATGTCTCTGCTAGCAAGGTTGACAAGTATGTAATACCTTCTTTGTGTGTCTTAGTACACAAACACAACCTAGTAATTTCTTTTATAGCCACTCTGAAGGTAAGAATAATGTACTCATCAACACAAGATTATTCCTCTGTTTCTACTAATAGTGCTATTAATGTATTCGACACACACCTGCTGTGCATTGTACTGGGAGTCTGAAACAGCTATTTAAAAGGGGTTCTTAAATTACTGCATTTTGAAGTGAGTGCCTCTTCTCTAGGAGTATGCCCTAACTTTGCAGGCTTTTGATTCAAGTCATCTTGTTGGACCAAGATCATTTTATCATTGATTAATACCACTTTGTAATAATAAGGTGCCTTTTACTGGATACAGCTTCAACACTCTTCTATCCAAGGTTTTTTTTCAATTAAAAAGTAATTGAATAGTTCATAATCTGGAATTGTTCCAAAGGAGGCTGTTTAAAAATAGGCTTTTTGTGGATTCTTTCCAGTAGCAACAATTTGAGATCAGCCACAGGGACAACTTCTTCGTTTCTGTAATGTATGCCTGGGATTGCTGGCATCTATTCAGTTCTTAAGAAGAACACCATTAAGAATAAGTGTTAATGTGAACACTCCTATGGCTCATGATGAACTTTGTGGTAGGAAGTTCCCATTTGTTTACTTCCAAAAGGAAAAAAATCTAAAGAAGTTTTATTGCTGCCTGGATAAGATATTAAGCTGTTGTTTCCCATACTGAAGATATCTCTTACAGTGTATTTTTACTTTCTGAAGCTGAGGGACAGAACCTTGAAAAGCTTTGTAACGAGTGGTGGGGTCTCTAAGAGGTGCTAGCCAGTTGCCTTCCCTTTGTTTACTAGTGGAACCTTAACCATCTACTAATGCTTAATGACTGAGCAGCAAAGGCCAAAAGATCATCTCATTGTGAGTAGTATTGATAGCTCTTTGTTAAAAATGTTATCTATTAGCCTTTTTCCCTGACTGCCTGAAGTTGTAGCCTTTACTCAGCCATTAGGAATCCCCTCCAAAGTAGTTTATTTACCTTACTTTGTATGAATCCTGAAGTACTTTTTGTGACAAAATCAGCTAACTTTAAGTATAGAGTGCAAAAACTTCAACAAAAGCCTCTTTCCTGTCTGCAGGCAGGTTTTCTGGTAGATGGCTTTTCAGTAGAGCACTGAGTAAAATGTTGCAAACCCACTAAATTCCATAATCAGAGTATATGTGTTTTCTTCCTTGAGTGTAGTCATTACTGACTTCCCATCATTTGAAATCTTATTGTGACTGGAAGCATGACTGATGCCTTTAGTTAGATATTGCAGACCTGCAGGTAATGCAGGTGACCCTGATCTTAAGAAATCACTTGGCTTTCTAAGGTTTTGCTTTACTGAAGGAGAACTACAGCACTTGTGAGAGCAAACTTAAGAGTGAAATAAGAACTTGGTAAAGAAAAATAAGATTTCTTTGCTCAGTGTGGGCTGGAAACAAGCTGTCAGCAAAGTAATTTATATTTTCCAAAAATGGGCAATGATATCTACCTAATAGAGGAGCAACAAGGATGCCTGCACACATTGACCATATCTGTGGGAAGAAAAAAAGGTAATATTTTTAAACTAAAACTGGGCACAGGGAAGTAGTGTGAAGGGTTTTTTTGCAGAAAATAAAAGAATAAAAGTAATTTTGCCTAGGAGTTAATTGAAAATTTTTAGAATTCTTCAGAATTATCCCATTGAGAAAATCAAACTATAGGCACTGTAGTGCATTCATAAACAACTTGAGAGACACAGTGAAAAGGTGAGTGTGACTTAGCTACAGTGATGTTACAAGTAGAATGATTAATAGCTGCAAATGATCTTTCTGTTCTGAATGTACTAAGAAAGCAAACATGATGTCAAAGTCAAATGTCTGACCTGTACCTCTGGAAGGGTGATGTTAGATAGAAAAAATGTAGCTTTTCCTTGTCTACTCAAAACTTTCTCAAATCTTAGTGCCTGAAGTGCCAGGCAGTAGGGTTTGGCTACAGTGTGAAGTGAAGGAGTATACCAAGTACAGTTATACAGGTTTTGGGTGTTCCCATTTTGAAATGCTATCTCTGTAGCTGATCATACTTTTCCCTCATGAGGGATGTGCAGCAATCTGTTTCGAGGCTTGGAATATTTCTGTAAACATTTGACCACAGTATTTAGAAATTATCCAGTGAGCAGGATGAAAATCAGCTGAAAGGAAGACAGACTAGAGAGTGAGTGGTGTACTGAGAAATAGAGCTAAATTCTGAGCTAAGTGAGTATTCCTCTGGCAATCCAGGAAACTCTCAGATAATTTGTGAGTACAGGGGAATATTTTGAAGTCTGTTTCTGCCGTTTTTCTGTATGTGAACTTCTCTGATAAATATCTTGTGTGATAAGGCAGCCTCAAAATGCATGGTGTGATACCTGTCTCTGCAGACTTGTCTTCATCCAGAGCCAAGGCTTGGGAGTGAGCCCAAACAGAGACTGAAACATGGGTCCTCCTTACTTCTGTATCTGATTTCTTAACCCTGATTTCTTGTAGCTGAAACTTTTTTCTTTGTGTTACACTGTGAAAGGGGAAGGAGGAAATTGCTGGATCCTGATTTTCAGGCTCTGGCACCTGCTGGGGGAATAATTGTTGACTGTTTCTCAGCTGCCTGCCCTGAAACCCTCTGCCCTCAGAAGACCAGTGTCCCCACTTCTGAATTGGCAGGGATGCTTCAACTACTTCAGCCTGAAGGCTGAGTGCATCAGGTGCAGTAAACACTTGTCACTGCTTCAGGGTAATATACAGCATGGTAACTTGTGTAGCTTAGCTGGAGGCACAGCTTCCCTTGCTGACTGCTGCAGGGAGTGCAGTGTCTGACAGGAATGACAGGAGTGGCAGTAACTTCTAAACAAACTTCATCCTACCTTCCTGCTGCAGTTTATCTTTGCCTCTGGGTGTGACAGTGAGCAGTGTGGAGTTAAGGGTTAGTGCTCTGATGCTGACTTTAGCAGGCAGTGTTTGCTGTTTTTCTGAGGAATACTTAAAATCTTTCCTTTCTTTTCCCACACAGGTAGCTCAATGGCTAGGGGTGTATTTGCTTTAAATCTCAAGAGATATATATACCACCGAATACAAAAGTACAAAGAGAAGCAAACCAGCCATCCTCAGAACAGGAAGGTGGTGGATGAGAGGCTGGGCTGGGCTGGATATTGTGCTGCTTTAGTAAAACAGCAGAGCTGTTGGGACTTGGTCTTTTATCTGTGTATGGTGCTTCACATCTAGAAACCTGACTTCAGGTTTCTCCAGCAAAGTTCTGCATTGTGACATCAAACCAAATATTCTGATAAAAAACCCTTTAATATACCAGTATTGTAGTCCTTTTACATCCAAGTGTGTGAGGCTGGTTTTAAATGACAGTAACAGCCATCAGGTCTATATAACTGTCATAAAACAGTTTAGGTTGGCAGGGACCTTAAAGATCGTCCAGTTTCAACCCCTCTGACATGGGCAGAGATACCTTTCACTAAACCAGGTTGCTCAAAGCCCTGTCCAGACTGGCTTTGAACACTTCCAGGGATGGGGTATCCACAACCTCTCTGCATAATCTGTTTCAGTGTGTTACTATCCTCACAGTAATCTAAACCAGCCCTCTTTCATCTTGAAGCCATTCCCCCTTGCCCTTTCACTACAGACCTTTGTAAAAGGTCCCTCTCCAGTTCTCTTGAAGCCCCCTTTAGGTACTGCAAGGTGCTATAAGGTCTCACCAGAGCCTTTTCTTCTCCAGGCTAAACAGCCCCACCCTCTCAGCCCATCTTCCTGGAAGATATGTTCCAGCCCTCTGATCATCTTCACAGTCCTCCTCTTGAACCTCTCAGACAGGTCCCCAGCCTTGTTATGGTGGAAACCCCAGAGTTGGATGCAGCACTCCAGGTGGGGTCTCACAAAAGCAGAGTACATGGGGAGAATTCCTTCCTTGACTTGCCAGCCTTTCATGAAGTACAGAATACAGTTGGACTGATGAATTGATGATCTCAGAGGTCTTTTCCAACCTAGTTAATCAATTCTGTGATTGATTGATTTTGTGATTCATGCACCTTCATCTTCCTTAGATGATTTCAAACCTCATGTTCTGCATGAAATACAACACAAATGGTGTGTTTCTAGTTTTTATAACTTACTCTGCAAGTAATATTTTTCACTGTGTGATTATAAGTCATATTGAGTCTTACTAAATAGACTTATAAGGTTTTACACCCATTACAACCATTACAAATGACTTCAGAAATTTGAACATGTAAGATTATTCTGAAAAAAGTAACAACTGCCTCTAGTTAACTACCTTAGCTCTGAAGACCAATTATTGTCACATGGCTCTTGAAAACACTGCAGTAAAGTGGGTTTTGGTTATTTGTTTTTAATATTGTTTAATTTTTTTTTAATAAAACTTGCAGCATTTTCTGGAATTCTTCATATCAGTGAATGTTCTTCTGATAGAGTTTTTTTTTCCCTCTGATAGGAGGAAAGAACTGTGCTGGCTATGCATATCAGTCCACAAATTCTAAAGGTTCTTTTTTTTTTTTCTGCCTTGAGAATTATATACAAACATATTTTTCATATAGTCCCTAAGTTGCTCTGAAGGAATCTGCTGTGCCATTTGACTGTCAGATGCTGGCAAGCAGATCTCTGGTTCTGCCTTTTTGCATTTCAAGTTGACCTTCAGTGACTCCCAGCCACTCATATCCTTTGCAGTGACTGCATGCTTTGCTCAGTCTTGCTGTGCTGTGTGTAGCATGTTCTTCACAGGTGTAAGAATTGTTTCTCTTAGACCTGCAGTCTCAAAATTAAACAAAAATAAAGGAAGTGTTTGCTTACGTGGGTTAATTACATTGCTTTTATTTCCATCCTCCATAAAATAGACTAATTATGGTAGATATGTGGTAGCTCATATTATGTTCTGCAGTCATGCTCTTCCTTTATCAGCATAATTATACATTGTTTTTTTAATTGTTAAATTACACTTGCACATGCTAATTAAAAGGTAGCCTTTACAGGCTAGTAAAGGTAAGATCCTGGTTTGCCTTGAGGTAAAGATCTTCTGACTTGTGAGGACTTGTGCAAAACCTAGTTGAGAACTCAAGATGTTTTCGTTTCCTCAAGATGAACTTGTGTCAGAGTAGTCAAGAGCTCTTGGCCAGGAACAAGAAGTAGGATACAGTGATTATGTGCATGAATATTATTTGATTTATTGTTATTTCAGTGTCTAAATACTGCTATAATTAGGCTGTAATAAAATAAGTAAATAACTATCATCTATTGAAACAGATAATAGTGCAATAGGGTCATGGCCTCTCCAGTTATGAGATTCAGTGAGACCCCCTTACTTTCTAAACTCAGAGGAGTTTAGGTGTGGCTAGGTCCACTTAGTCTCAGATTTGGTCAACAGTTTATGTCTAAAGGCTTATTTTAAGCAGGTTTAGCTGGAAAAGTACAGGTCAACAGTCTTTAGCCTTGGAGAGTTCACCATTCCAAAGCAACAAAGCACCTGTGGAGCTGCTTTTGGATTTTATCTCCACATGTGATTGGATCTTAGTGTTTTTCACTCACTATCAAAAAGTCAATGTTTCCCATCTTCAGGCTGCAGGCTTCCATGCTGGGAGGGGGCTCTACCTGGAAGATGCTTGCAACTCCAGGAGACCAGCTGGCCCAGTCTCTGCCAGCAATTGATACCCTTCTACAGGCCAGCGTGCACCAAAGTCAGTCCCAAATATCTTGGTTCCCCATCTCTGGAGTGCATTAATTATGCATTCAGACAGTTCCTCCTGCAATACTCACCTGGTGTTCCAGTCCTGGGAACAAGCTTCAGGGACTGCAGAAAGGGGGACGGTGTGGGGCTGTGTGTGGAGGTCGCATGCAATGGCCCAACTATCTTCTGTCAGCATCACAAGCCTCAGATTCAAACTCTGACTGCAAACCTGTGTTCTGGACATACTCAGGGCATGCTGCTATTTCCATGCATGTGGAGGAGCTGTTGCAAGGGTGTATTGTGGCTAACATTTGGCAACGGAGATTTGTGTAGGGTCTTTCTTAGGAGGGCTTCAGTGTGGTTTGCCGCTTGCAGGTGAACTCTCTGAACACAGTAGGCTCTGGTTGCCATGGACTTCAGCAGGGCTGTGAATTGCTTTAGCCTCAGGCTACCTTTGAACAGCAACAAGGGTGCCTGAGGCTGAGCCAAGAGAGGCTTGCAGCTGTTGCTTTGTCCTCCCCCCGGCACAGGCTGGGTATAAACAGCGTAGCTCCTGGGTCGGCTGAGGTCAGAGGGAGTCATCGAGCAGCCAATGGGTAAAACGTGTCTCACAGTATGATTTCACCCCACCTGTCTTCTTTCAGAAGTGCTGCACTTATCTTCACCTTTTCCTGGGAGGTTGGGCTGGTTGTAGAAACATGTCAGGAGCAAAAATTGCATCACTATTCTCTGCAAAGAGAGGACATTAATTCTCACACAAGTACTGGATCGCTGTGTCATGGGAAACCACTCATGCTTTTTTTATCCTTCGTAGTACTCAGCCTGATGAGGTCTGTGATTCTGCTATGTGTTCAAGGTGGTGGAATTGAAACTTCTCAGCTATTTTTTGGTAATACTTCAGAGCATTTAAAGTTTTGTCTATGTCAGTAGTTCAACAGCTGTTATGTCTTGGAGTGCAAAGCCCAATGGGATTCAATGTCATTTAAGACATGTACCCCAGCTTTTATTACATTGAAGGTATATGATCCCAGCCTTGGTTATCATAGTCTAACTGCAGTGGGCTCTGATGACAGGCAGAAATCTGAAGTGTAATGAAACAGTAATGACACTGTTAGCACTACATCTCTAGCCATCTGCTGATGTGGGATGGTACAGCTAAATCCAGCAGTAAGGGAAGTACTCCAGTTGATCACAGCAGAACTTATAACTCTGTCTATTCTAGTATATACTGCTTTATGCTTAAATTGTGTTTAAAAAGTCTTCAATACCTCTTTAAAGCAAAACACAAGGGGAAGAATCTTGAAGTGCTTTTTTAACCCTGTTTCAGTGTAATCTTTTTTTATTTTGTGTCATGTTTTGGAGGGAAATGTGTTTGGATTCCTTGCATTTTGTGGACTTTTTTTCTGTTCAGTAAAACAACCCATCATGCAGAGAACTGTAGCTCAACCACGGGTGGTCGAGGGCCTCTCAGCAATTTGAAAAGTGTTTAACACATGATCGATGTTTATCACATGATTTCTAAAGCTTTTGAAGTGTATGCCAAAAATGCACTCGTTCTGAAAAACAAACCAACTTCCATGTAAATCAGCGTGATAATGAGCTTTCTCTAAAATTTTTCAGTTTCCTAGTGGTGCTGGCAGTGCTTTCCATGAATAGTGGTACTTTGATGCCTCCAAGCAAGTCAAAACCAGTGGTAGATTCTATGAAACTGATTGGGGGGAAAATAACAGGGAAGTTACTTTTTAAAATGTGGGGTAGTGAATTATTTGCCACTTGCTTGCTATCCTTTCTTCCTCCTTCTCTTTAAATTTTTTACAGCTACTTGGTAGCTAGATCAGCCACAAGAAATTGTGCTGAATCAAGTGTCTTTGCCTCAGAAAAGTTAAAGGTTTTTTCTATTGCAGAAAAATGTCTGCCCATAATAATTTCACTCAGCTGAAGATTAGCTGCATTAACTCTACTCTTGCTGCCTTTCAGTCACAGAAGCTGAAGAAAGAAATTTCTTTCTGCTAATTTGTGTGTTGAGGGACCTTCGTTGTTAGTTTTGCCTTTGATTGGAGAGTGACAAGGTGAAACGTGGGTTGGGAACTAGTAAATGAAAACAGTACAAGGCTGTATTCTGTCTGTGTTGCTTTCTAACAGTGCTAGACCAGTAGTTGCTGTTGTGCTAATCTTAGTAGGTAATAAAAATTTGCAGGAGAAAAGCTAATGTTTACAATGGTGTTACTGTTGGGTTCTGGGCTGCCTTACTTAGCAGAGCTTCTGTGTGCACAATCCTGTTTCACACAGTAACTGTCAGCTTTTATCAGCATCAGCTCTGCCTTCTCTGGAAGTGAGATACTTGTTTCAGATATTTTCTTTGCCAATGGACATTTGGTAGGCTTCAGTCTTTTAAAAACACAGTTTGAAAAGAGGACATGATTACAAAGCTCAAAGCTAGGCACTGTCCTTGTTTTTACTATAGCTGTTTATGGGGCTTAAGACAACTGACAAGTTATGGGCTGTTATCAGCTGGAGAAAGTACTCAAATCAGAATGACATCTGAAAATGGTTGAGATGTATTTTTGATTTCATGATAATTAAATTGTGGTACTGATAAACTTAGCTTTTTGCTTATTATAGTAACAAAACTAGGTGAGTCTTCATATTGTTTTAGGAAAACCAGAAACTGTCTTGACTTTCTGGCTTGTGATCAAGTCAAACAAAGAATGCTTGATTATTTTTAATTTTTTTTACCCTTTAATGCCACTTCAGATTCCTGGTTTTGCAGCAGCGCCTTTGTAATGTTATAATATAAATTTTGAGAAGAATAATGTGTTAATTTCCATAAGTTTGGGTATTTCGGACAATTTTAAAGATGAATATTCAGAATTTAGCATCTTAAATCTAAACTTTCTTGCATCCTCTTACCTTGACAAGGTACAGGTTAGCCTGGGAATGTTGGTGGATGAGAAACTTGACATGCCCCAGCACCCCAGACAGCCAGCTGCACCCTGGGGTGCATCCAAAGCAGCGTGGCCAGCAGGGAGAGGGAGGGGATTCTCTCCCTCTGCTCTGATGAGAATCCCTGCAGATCTGGGGGCCCCAGCGTAGGAGGGATGTGGACCTGTTGAAGTGAGGCCAGAGGAGGCTGTGAAGATGATCAGAGGGCTGGAGCACCTCTCCCATGAAGACAGACTGAGAGGGTTGGGGCTGTTTAGCTTGGAGAAGAGAAGGCTCTGGGGAGTCCTTATAGCACCTTGCAGTGCCTAAAGAGGGCTACAAGAGAGCTGGGCAGGAACCTTTTACAAAGGCTTGTAGATAGGCCAAGAGGGAATGGCTTCAACCTAAAACGGGGCAGGTTGAGATTTGATATAAGGAAGAAATTCTTTACTGTGAGGGTGGCAAGGCTCTGGCACAGGCTGCCCAGAGAAGTTGTGGGTGCCCCATCCCTGGATGTGTTCAGAGCCACGTTGGACAAGGCCTTGAGAAAGCTGGGTTAGTGGAAGGTATCTCTGCCCCCTAGAGGGGTTGAAACTGGATGACCTTTAAGGTCCCTTCCAACCTAAACCATTCCATGTTTTTGAGGTGATGCATCCTGCTAAATGCTGGAGACCGTGTTTAGAGGTTTGTTGCAAAAATCATAATTTCATGTGATTCATTTTGTCTGAATCACCATTTGAAGTACTAATATTCCTCTGATTCTATAGAGATCTTAGGGAATAGGTTCTCCTGTAATAACAAACAGTCTCTGTTCGTGCTTAATATTCTCTGTCTACATGCTGGAATTTATAGAATTATATATGTGCTGTATTTATAGAATAACTAAAGACTAAGTGGATAATGGCTATGACTCTAGAAAGACCAGCTTCTACTAAAAGTCTAGATTTTATTGATCTCTACATAGTGTCTTGAAATTGATTTCTCTTATTTTTTAATGGAAGCTTTCAATTTTTTAAATTACAGCATTGAGTGCTACATCAGGATTTTTTCAGTAGCACATGCAGTCTTTTAGACTGGCACGTAAAGCTTGTGCTGTTTACAGGAAAGATAAAAATAGCAGAGTGAATCCACATCTGCCCAGCATCCGGAGAGTTATATCAAGGACTCAGTATCTGTATGTGAGTGCAAGTCTCTTGCTCACAGATGATGCCCTGCCTTTATGTAAACTTGATCTGCATTTGCACTTTAATAATACTGCCTTGCCTCAATTAACTTTTTTTCTGTGCATAACTTACTGTGCTTTATGTGGGTCCTAAATGACAGTATGGGAGTCCATCGAGATAAAAAGGAAATCTGTGATACAGTTATGAGGTGGAACATCTCAGTTTGAAACATAAAAATTCCCAGTGCTAATGATGGAGATATCTCTTGATATTTGTTTTTAAGAAACATATTTAGGAAAAAACAAGAGATTCAGACTAAGTCTCACTTTTTTTATATGCTATATATTTAAATAAAGAAAGGAAAAAGGTCTTAGCATAACCCAGACTTATGAGCTTTAGTCTACTGAAATATTTTTTCTATTTTAGTTCCTTGTATTTTGATTGCTTTTCTTCTTATTATATTTCTTTGATAATAAGAAAAAAATCAGCATAATTTTACTTCTCCAGTGTTTTTTTTTTAATATATGTTGTTGGCCGGTGTGTGACCTGTGGAAGATGTGCAGATTTAGCAGGTTTTTTATGTTCCCCAGCCAAGGTATTCAACATTTAATGATAGGTGATTCTCAAATGGTTTAATTTGGATAAATGTCTAAAAGGTTGAACCTTATCTAACCTCCTTGGCCTAAAAATTGATTTGACTGTAGCTGGTGAGAAAGGGACAACGTTCATTGTTGAATTTCATACTCTCTTTAATTTCACTTAGGCCAGGTTATCCAGTTATGTAACCTTTTTTTTTTCCCCTGTACTTCATTCCCTTTGATTGCCTTTGATGACCCAGTGTAGGAAGTGCAGAGGTGCAGGAGAAGTTAAATAAAGTTCACCTTTCTCATTCCACAACCCCCCCCCCCTTCCAGTTACAGGCAAGGTTCAAATTAGGTTCAGGCTTGGGGTGTTTTTTCTGTGTGCTCTCTGGGGCTGACTGGCTCCACTCTAGTGCACTACAGTGGAAATGGTTTCGTGTGAGCCTTGGCACACTGCTAGTGTGCCAAGGCTAGTGTGAACTGCCTGCTTTTAATTTACTCTGCTGTTTCTTTTCTTCTCTGATACTAAATAGGGCAAAGAAATGTCCTGTAGAATTAGTCAGTTCTTTGGCTCACGGAAAAAAATTAGGAAAAAGTGTTAGTCTTAATGACTCGGCATAGTGAAATGTATGTATGATGTGAGATAGTTACTCATTATGTCTGTCTGGCATCTAAATCAAAATTTCTAATGTACTGAGAATATATAAACAGGGAAAATTATTGAACAGGTGTCTTCAGATCATCTGTGACTGCTAAGTGTTTTTTTCAGTGTTCTGGATACACAGATTTAAAGCGAGAAATGAGCAACCTCTGGAATCTTCATTTGTCTACATCTCTGAACAAAAAAAAAGAGACAAATGTGGATTATTCAAATACTCTTTGAGAAGTTTAAAATGTTGCTTCTTTACTATTCATTTGTGTATAAAGGTTGAATGAAAAATGTAAATACCTGTCTTTTTGAGGTATGAATCAGGCATACTGATTGTTCTGTAGATGCTTAGCTGTTTTGCAGGTGGAAGACTGCAGATGCTGAATCAGAGACTATTTAAGTTCTAAGTCTTACCAAGGTACAATAAGATGATAGAAATGAATTGCTTAGGTAAAATTCTAGGAATTTTCTTCTCTCTGAAGTCATTTGATTTGTTACCAAGTACCTTAAAAATGAGGGCTTTGTTTTTCAAAATCACTGTTTCTGTTTCAGTGGGGTATTTTTTTTCCTTCTGAAACTCAGAATCTTAATAACTGCATGGTCAGCAAGCCCATCTCTGAAATCCCAGTTTATGTGACTAGGTTAGCATCACACAGCAGCTGTGGGGTAGGAAGAAGCAGGTATGGAATTCAGTTTCACAGGCAAGCATTCAGCTGCTTAAGCCATGATAATGCCCTTTTTATTCCTGCAATGTTGTCAGCCTCTGTCATGGTGTCATTGCTTAAGTCAGCAGCCAATGAGGCTGATGGGAACTGCTCTGTTCCCCGCATACCCCACAGTCACTGGTCTGCCCTGAGCTGTTCTCATGGGGTAATCCCAGCAGGCAGCTAAACACCACTCACTCACTCCTTCTCTCACCAGCAGGCTTGGAGAGAGAACTGGAAGAGTAAAAGTGAAACAACTCATGGGTAGAGAAAAGGACAGTTTCATATAAGGCAAAAGTTGCTTGTGATGTGTTATTTGGCACCAAGGCTAGCTCAGGTTGGGTCACTGCTGCACTTGCACTGCTTCTTGTAAGGCTTTTCCTCCAGTGGTTCCTGCTATAAGCAGTTTTTGTGACATGCAACTCAAATCATGTTTGCTGCCCTGTAAATGTGTATCAATTAAAATCTGCACCCCTGCTCCCTTTGGACCAGACCCTACGGTTTAAAATGGCAACAAAAAAAAAAGAAAAAAGAAAAAAGAAAATTTACTCTATCTCACCCAAAACCAGCACAGTTGTGTTTAAAAAGGTTTATTTGAATGTTAAGATTCTTCAGTGTATTTTAACTATAGTTAGTTAGCCAGCATCACTGTCTATCTGTCTGTCTGTGATAGAGTATTTCACAGTATATATAAAGGATTGTTTATCCGGAAACTTGTAATGATTAATAGTTTTTGCTTTTTACACTGTACGTGGTCAAGTGATTGATGTCAACCTGAAATAATTTGCTTTAATTTGTCTTTTTTTCCTGTTTTACTTGTGACGGGTGCATGTTTACAAGGTTTAAATAACAGTAATTTTTAAATGTAAATACTTCATTTTGGCACTCATGAAATATGATTATAATCCAGTGGGGATGATTCTAAGAGATGTGTACCATCTCAACCTAGAGTCTTTTTCACTATTTACAGAACTGGATTTTTAAGTTACAGATGCAAATGTCTTTTGATACACAATATGTAAAAATGAGTTGTCGTGAAATTAAGCTTTTAGCTGTTATTTCTTTCAAATGTTGTAAGTTTAACAGTTTCTTCAATTACTTTTCCAAGACAATAGTGTGAAGCTGGTAGCTGATACTGCTCACAGGACTGATTAGCTACAGTGACAGAGCTTCTGTCTGCTGCTGTGCTAGCACTGAGTTAGCCAGAAATTGCCAGTTTAAAGATAGGTTGATGGATAAGGGGAGAACAGGACAATGAGAGAGACACAGTAGATCATGTGAAAGAGGTAGGAGTTACAGGTAGCAATAAGCATGCATCTGTCTGAGCCACAAAACCACTGAAAAGCCTAAGATGCAAGCAATGAGATCTCTCTCAGTTCCTAACCTGGGATCTTGAACACTGTAGGTGTACAAAGAAATAGTATAAATATCGATCTCTTGTGCACAACTTTTATAATGCATTTCTTACCAATGTGTAGATCTTGGCAGCATCCACCTGATATGATTGAGGTTGCTAACTAAAGATCTGTGACTGTGGTCCCAGAATTGGTAAATTTTTACAATCCTTCCTCAAGGAAGGGAGGCTGTGTAAAGGGGTCTGTGCTGTGAGTTTCCAGAGACTGTGTGTGTGGACATTATTTTTTCGTCTTTGACCTCTCACACTACTGTGAATTAACTCCCTCAGACTTGAGGTTGTGTTCTTCCTGAGACCTCACAAGCTGTGGTATGAAAGGAAAATAAATAAATAAAATAGAAGTTTAAGTCTATTACTAGCTTTTATATTAATGACTCTATATATATTGAAAACTCAAGGAAGAGTTAGGTGTTTGAGAGACCCCTGGAAATCATAGGTGAGGATTTGAATTGTGACAGTCCTTCCTCTCTCACAGGTAGAGAGAATGTGAGTACTGATGAGAAAGATCTATAGTCCTCCACTGGGCATTTTGTTGGTTAACTGGTGGGAATACACCCAGGGAAGCATCTGCTGAGATGATATAATTCTTGTCTGGAATGGCTTAATGGTTGATGAAATCCTTCAAAGTAGAGCTGGGAGGCTCTGTGCAAGGGGCACTGAACACCTCCAGTGTGGGTGTCTGCAGTTGCTTGGACTCCCCTCATGGGCAGTGGCACTTCTGGGCTGCAGTTGATCTCCTGAAGTTAGCTTCTGACAGATCAGGGGAATGGGGCTGGAAAAGTGCTTTTGCTCTCTCTGTGCTGACAATGGAGGCAGTGACAACAGGCTCGTCTGAGACCAAACATCTCCCTTGTGACTCTGACCAGCTCACTGCCCAGAACTTCGCTTTGGAACAAGCAGCATTTCATGAGGCTAAGAGGAGTTACTTCCAAACAGCTTCACCCAGCTGACAAATTTCTGATTTGGTGCTTGAAAGGCTGCTTAATTTGGCATGAGAGGATTTTTAACAGTGGCCAGAAAAATAAGTTCTCCAATGCAGTCTTAAAATGACTTGAGTTGGTTTTAATTAAATCTCTTAAAAGTAAAAAGAAAGAAACAAAACGCAACAACCTGAAGCAAAGACTGGCAAAGTTGAAAAGGACTGAAAGCAAAGCTTTGTCATGGAAAATATTAAGCAATTTCTAAGCCTGGGCATGTACTGTTTACAGTGAATTATATATTTCCTAACTTCTACAATTCAACATTTCAAGAAGAGTTCTTTGAGGATTAGGTCTTTGTTTCCTTCTTTCCTGAAACTGCCAGCTGTAAAAAAAAAAAAGACCAAAAAAGTCACAAATTATGCTATCTTCTGAGAGAGGTTATTACCAGGTGTTTCCAATCATACAATATTTTTCTTCTTCATACTTGTGCAAAGCATTGAAAACACATTCTGAGCTTGGATGCCACTGTATTACATTAACTGCATTTCTTTTCTTCCTGTGCCAGTTCTTGTGGGTGCTGGTTGTATTCTGATTTGGCAGAGTCTGAAAGACTCTCCCTGAAGATCTCTTAGAGAAATAATAAGCATAGGCATTCTATTGGCACAATTTTTGCTTTTCTAGATCTAGTAGGATTGCCCTGTTCTTTTAATACAGTGTCTTGCCCTGTTTGAAACTTAGTGTTGCTGTGAGTTTAATAGTATTTAAGAAGTATCTAAAATGTTAAAGCTTTTGCTGTCAAAGGTTTTTGGAAGAGTCCTTGTTTCCACTTAACAGAATAGTTCCTAAAATGCAATTTCAGGGCAAAAATTTGAAAAGCTTCAGATAATGTATCTAAAACCCCAAATCATAAAAATAAATGCAAACTCAGGCTATAGATCAGTTCCTAGAACTGGCAGTGTTGCTCACCTGCTGTAATTTGTTCTGTTCCTCTCAACTAAAGTGCAGTCTCTTGGGTGATGTAATTTTTGGAACAGACATTTAGCTATTAAGGAATATGTATTAATTATAAATATGGCACAAATACTTTGTCGTGTTTTAGAAAAATGTGTTGTTTTAGATACTAGTTTCTCCTGAGTTGCAATAAATGCCACTGAAGCATGAAAAATATGTTCTAATTCTATTTTTAGTGTGTGTTCCGTGTACCAGAGGACAGATGAAAGATGCAGTATCTGTAAAGTAACACCACAGCACTGACATGATTACTGGCTGCAATGTTCAGGTCTGAATGTAACCCTATTGTGGAGTTGTTTGTATGAAAGGAGGATTTTGTACAGAATTAAAAAAGATAGAAGTGAGCACTGGCCCCTCAGTCTTAGCTGTTCTGTTTTTCATGATTGTCTCATTTTCACAGTATCATCTGAGGGTTGGTTTTGCTGGATAGGAATTGGCAGTGAATGTTATAATGTCATACATTGCTAAGATAGCCTAAGACTAAAATTTTCAAATTCTCCCAAAGCTAGAATTTGAAATCAAAAGGACAAAAGATTACATGTGAGAACTGATCTCAAGAACAAGAAGTTTCTCTCTAGTTATGATTCCACTAAATATTTAAAATAAATATGAGTTTTGTATTCTTTATCTACATTAAAATGCTCTCAGGTTCTGTGTATGTGATACTGTGCTGGTCGCATTCATCACTAGTTTCACTCCAGCTATATGTGCCTCTGTTTTTGATACATTGGATTATTCTGTTTTCTGCTTCTTCGCGCTTCACATTTCATCACCTGCAGCAAGGCTGTCCATTGCTCATGGAATTGCTCATTCCTGTGCCATTTCAGGCCACTGGGGGCTCTCCCAGGACCTTCACTGGAAGCTGTATGAGGCACTCCTGTTATCTATATGGGAAAAAAAAAGTGTTCCAGCTTTCTTACCTCCACTTTCAGACTGTAAGCACTACAACTTTTCTTGGTAAGTTTTAACCATTCTGGTAGTTTAAAACCTGCATTATTTCAGCTTTTTGTGCTGGGAGCTGCAAGGATTGAGTTTGGGTGTTCCAAACTTTTCATGTGCACAGGAAGGAGGAGCTGCCTTGCGGGGCCACATGAAAGGACTTTGTAGCATCACCCAAATGCTATGGTTAGAAACACATTCAGTTGTCAGCTGTTCCTCCTCCTCCTCTTCCTCCTCCTTTACATGGTGTGTCTGCTTTCCCACAAAGCTCAGCTGGCCCACTTTGCTTAACACAGCTGTTCCCAGAATTGTCTCTGGAGGTGGGACGTTGCCACCTCCAGAGATGTGTTGATGTGTTGAGTAAGTGGAGCAAAGCAATCATTTGAATTGCTACAGTTAGCAATGCTTTTGGGTGGTGGAAAGGCTCGTCTGAAAAATTAAAAGATTTTTTTGTTTCCTAGTAATAGCAGAGCTCAGGATTTGCCTGGTCCTTTCACGAAAATTATTTAACAGCAAACTTTCCTTAGTCAAGAATGCTGCTGCTGCTCAGCTAATACATGGTTTATCTTTAGCACTCGCTGCATTCATATTCACTGAGCAGAGCAGTTTCTCAGGGAAGGATATGAAACTTGTTTCCAGAGCAAGATTTGACACATAAAAAAGAGGAAATGCAAAAGAGAGGTATGACTTTCCCTTCTGTGTTTGTGGTTCTAAGACTTCTGGCTTTAATAATTGTTAGGTACTACGTGGTTGCCTTCCATATTGCTTGGTGGGAGGAGAAGTGACACATTTTGGGGTGCGGTGGCCTTTCTCTTTAGTACACTTAATAACATAAAGCCTGTTGCAGATATAATGCCACAATTAAGTAAAAAGCAAATGACAATCTCAGTCTGAGAACAAAAATTAGAGGTGTTGCTCAATTTCTTTAAAACAGCACAAATCTGAAATTACCACTTTACTACACTTCTTGTGTTTTCCTGAGCAAACAGATAAACGATGGAAAAGCACCTTTCAGAATTTTTGCCACTTGATGCCCAGGTTTTCAGAATTCCCAAAACACTTGACAAATCCATTAAAGCTGTGAAAAATAAGATATAATTATAAGATATAAATAAGTTTAGTTTTTGCTTCATTTTAGAGTCAGACTGTGTATATGGATAATGGACTAGAACTGGAATTCTCTGTGTTATCTTCTCAAGATAACAATAAATTTTAAAAAGTGAATTAAAACTGATTTGGCCAGTATTTAAGTTTTCTTTCTCCAGTTTATGGTTAGTGTCATTAATAAAACCTGATAATGTCACTTTTTTTAAGTGCTTACTATATGTGAACAAAAAGAAATCTTTTTTCCCACACTAATATGAGGATTCATACCTAATTTAATTCTTATTTTTCTTGCCCTTTAAATCACTTCCTTTTGCCCATGAACTAAACACCCCTTCCAAAGGAAGTGCCCTCCGTGCATCAAAAGGTTTCAGACATCCAGTGTGCATGCTTGTGTTTCCTGTTCTGAGGTAGGCAGTAAGCTGGAATTTGCAGTCAGGGCTCCATCCACTCCAGGACTCTTTTGCAAAAGTTGCAGCTTATAAAACAATCTTCTTAAAGGTGCTCTCTAAGCAATTTCTGAACTATTACAGTTAATTTTAATTTTAGTATCTGTACAGAAGTGCAGCACTTGGTTTTAATCTACAAGAAGCTAAGTGTAGCCTGAAATATATAAAGTTGTTTTTAAAATGCTGTTTAATGTGATTATAACATGTACAAATCTATATTGCAGGACAAATCATTACTGATTTGTTGTTTTTTATTTTTATTACCAATTCTGGCCCTCTAGCAAACCAGTGATGTTAGCAAAGTTTGTGCTATAATATTGCAAACTTGAAAAAGTTAAAGTGAAATACCAGAAGTTCCTAAATTGAAAAAAAAAGACCTTTGTCTCCTGGGTCTTTCAGCTTCTGAGGCAATATCTGGGTTTAATTTGGTGCTTTAGATTGTAATTGGAACAATATTTTTTCTGAGAAAAGTAAGCAGATTTTTACAGGATTATAAAGCAGTAAGATTTAAATGAAACTTGATTCATTATGAGAGCCATAATATCATCACAAATGTTGACAGTATTTTTACACTTACATTGGCTTGTGCCTAGGATCTGATGGAGGGCACTGACACTTTGCTGGTGTAACAAACTGTGCTGAAAAATCACCTTAACTGTTCTGTTGGTAGTTGCTACAAATGTGCTTTATTGCCTTGAGCTTCCCAGTTTCTGGGAGTATGGGGCGGTGTGCCTTTTGTTTTAGCTGAAGTGGGAGCTGCAAAGGGTTCCTGGTTTTCAAATACACCAAGTTTTACCATAATCATTTCCCTGTGAAAACTTTGGTATTGTCTTCTTTAAAAGAAGATTAATTTTGATTTCTTTGCAGAAATCAAAATTAATGTGTATCCTGAATTAAGGATTTTAATTTCTTTTTCTTTAGGATTATTGCTGTTTTTCTGAAGAATTTGAAAGTTTTCTTCGCTGGTTTTGAAGGAATTACATGTTTTTTTACTGGTTGACTATGATGCAAGTAGCCAATCAACTGAAGCAATACTAATGTAAACGTTCATCATTTGCAGGGTGCTAGTGAATAGCAAAGGGCTGAGTTCTGCATTTCCCTCCAATAAGATTTCTATTATCTCATTAAGTTTGGGGGTGTATTTGAAATCTGTTATGTATAGAAAGGTTTCAAATGCAAAAAATAATGAATCTGAAATAATGAAGCAAGGTTCTTGCTCTGCACATTGATAAGGCTGGATGGAGGTGAATCTTAGTTTAGAAGTTGAAAGCACTGCAGACTTTTTTTTGACCTTTTTCTTCTGTTAGGCCTCCTAGATTCTATTTAACTATCAGCATATTGCAGGTTATTTCTTCATTTTCTTCTGTTTATTACTTTTTAACTTACAGATCTCGAAATTGTCAAATTGTTCTTTTGGTTTTGTTAACAATTCCATAAATCATAAAAAAAGCCATGTGAAGGCCTGTGATTTATTTAGATCATTAATTATATGATGTCTTCAGGTGCATTTCAAGATAGAAAAATAAGTCCTCTGGTCTTAACCTGTTTAATAATGTTTTCCATGTTGAATTATTTATTGGTTTCATAGTCTCCTATTTTACCACAGTTAATGATCTCTAATCTTATTTTCAGTTGTTACAGTTATTTGTCTCTTTTCTGCTCTCATAAGACACACTGGTGTTAAAATATGTAAACTGTAGTATAAGAAATGAATTACGTGCCATCTGCTGCAATAATGCAGAGACCTAATCAAGACTGTATAGGCAATAGTTCTGAATTACCTTAGTGCTCTACAAATACACACATACCATAATCATTTTACAGTGGAAACAAAAGCCTAGACAAATGAACTGCAATCACATAATAAATTGAGATCAGTTTTTGGGTTCATGACAAAAATTGACTACTTTCAGGATGAAAATAGTTTCATGGGCAGCAACTAGAGAATAAAATGAGTTGAAAATATATGCTATGCTTAAGAAGAAATGAGGGAGAACACATTTTTATGGGTATGCTCTTTTGTACGTGAGTTGCTAATGCAGAAAAGAAGCCATAAGTTTAAATATTTTATTCCAGAATAATTTGAAATTGGTCATATGCAACATTAAGCACATCCCCACACCTCTACTGCATCTGGTGGATGCATTGTATGGATTTTCACTTGGAAGCCTTCTGTTTTTCCCAAGGGGCTGTACCTTACCCTGCTCTCTTTCCTTCTGAACATAGGAAACCCTCTCCATTGGTGGTTTAAACCTGTGTGAAATATTTCATTATCACATAAAATTTCTCATGCATGATAAGGTTTGATAAAAATTGCCATAGGCTTTTGCTTCACCCTTCTCTGTAATGGAGGTTGAACCTAAATTTGTCAAGGGAAGTCCAGAAGTATGTTTGGCTGACCAGGCTCTTTTGTTATAGAGAATGGGAGTTGAGAATGGACTCTGATTGACTTATGTTTCTATTGCAAAGCACATACTAGGGTTGAAGTTATTTATTTTAATGTGTCTCTGGAAGTTTAAGGAAATTCTTATTTCTCTTATCAGCCCTTGTAAATGCATGGTTGAAGTGCAGAGCCACATATCTTGTTTTTAAAGAACTGTAAATGAAGAATTTTAGTGTAAATCATGAGAAAAATGCAAGATAACTGAAACAGAAGTATTTTTGGTGTTGTATACTCGCTTTGTTCATTACATGACTCACAAAACTGCCTTACTCCAAGAAGACAGATGTACCCCTGAGAACAGTAGTTCTGGGGAGTGTGCTTAGACCCAGCCAAAGGTGACACTGAGCTCTGCACTTTCGGCATCCCATGCACTGGATGCAACCCAGGGATCCACTGCTTTTATAAGTGTTTACTGTGGGTCATATTTTCTGCACCCAAATTTGCATTAAATTCATGGGCCTTCTGTGCTTGTGCTGCATTTCACTAGCATATTAGTAAAGCTGCTTTGTAAGTAAATCTTTTTCCTCCCTGCTCCAAGCCTGCTGCTGCGACTCCTGGAGGAGGACTTGGAGAGCTCCAAAGGATTGCAGTTTCTCATCTCTGCTCTAGCCCACAGCCAGGAGCACGTTGGATGCTCTGCCTCTGTCCTCTGTCATTGACTTCTGTGTCATTCCTTGACTCCCATGCTCGAACTGAATCCACTCAGTTAGATCCCTGGAGTTTTTTTTTAACTTGAATGCATATTTTTGTGATACATCTTCATCTCTGCTACTCTTCATTTTGATTTATTTTTATTTTATTTTATTCACACCTGTGTTTGTGAGGTGTGAATAAGCAAGGAAAACCTGTTCTCACAAATGTTTTTATCATGTGTGAATTAATATCTAAGGGATTAATAACTACCCTTTTAAATGGAGGTGCTTATTTCTGTTCTTATGTCCATTTCATGTATTATTGATTCCACTTACATGGCTATGGAGCAGCAATCAACAGGAGACAAATTTCAGTGTAGACCAGATGTGGCAATGAGCTGTGTATAGCCCTGTTTCAATGAACTCTGTTACAAATCATTGCTCACATCATATTGTAAAATGCAATATCTGCACACTATAACACTGCATTATCTGAGTTCCCTTACCAGGATGATGATTTTGATTTCACAGTACTCTGATTCCCCAGAAACACTCTTTTTCAAGCAATAAAAACCATCCAAGCTGCTAATGGTACTTAATTCTCACTCTGCTTGTTAGTTTCCCTTAAATTTGTTCTATAGATAATTTATGTCTTCCAAAAGGATTTGGCAATATTGGGGTAATCTTGATTCTGTTGAGTTTATGGAGCTGGGGTTTACTTCTTCAGGCTCTTTCAGTTTACATAATGCTATGGTGTGCAATACACAGAGAATTTTATTCATTCTGCAGACAGCTGGCTAAACATTGGAACTGGAAAGATCATCTGTAGATGGTGCAGGATTTGAATTTTATATGAATAAGGGGATTTTCTTATGCCATGACTTTGTCCTGCGATTTTGTTTCTTTGGTGGGGCAGGGAGGTGCATTTGCATTTTTTTGTGTGTTTTGTTGAGGGGTTTGGAATATTTGGGGGTTTGGGGTTTTTTATGTTTGTTTGGTTTTGCTCCTGAACAGTGATGTTTTGGTCTTAAAGCAGGTCTTCAGACTCAAAATGTTCCTTGTGCTTTAACAGGGATCTCATAGTAATCCAAGGAACTGGCTCTGCTCCATGTGGTGTGTCAGAATAGGCTGATGGAATTGTACAGGAGCATATATTTGTGGCAGGTTTTTCCAAGAAACTGCCTTCTAAGTATGGAGTATTGATTCTTGTGATGTGTAACCTTGGTGCAGCCAAGGTTAACTGGCTGCTGCATTTGGGTCTCATCCATCAGACCTGCTTTTAGATTTCTTGTTTATTGGTAGCTCACCTTTCTGTCTTTCCTTGTATGTACCAGGCACTGCCTGTTACCCCTTCAGAGATACAGAATTCACTGCCCAGCTGCACTGAGTCTCTGGAATCTGTTTTGAACCTCGGACTCCCCTGTGGTTTCAATGCTAAAGCTCTATTCTTATGAATACTTTGGACTTCAGTTCATCCATGCATCCTAAAGCGGTGAAAGCAGACAGACATATAGATACAGACCTCTAAAAATTTTAAAGCAAAATTTTCTTAGGAATATGTAGGATATAAGGATCAAGAAATAAAAACTCAGCATTAAGCATCCTCTTCTCCAGTTCCCCCTTCTTGCTGCATTGCTGTTTAGGTCTATATGAGAACATGGCGAACTCAGAATCTTTTGTCTGTATCTCAGCTGTTCTGCATAATATGGGATATTTCTCATTAGCTCTCTGCACAGCTCTTCTTGTACAGATGTAAATGTTCTTGCTTGTGTTTCTGACTTTCATTTCTGACTGGAGCACTAAAGAAGAGCAGTGGAAGTCTTGCTTTGGCTACTTGTGATTGAATTCCCTTATTTTGCTGTGCCCCTCATCTTGAAAATCTTGCTTGTACCTTTTTAGAGTCAATTTTCAGAGTAATTTCTTTTTCTACTCTTTAGGAATTAACCATTCTTCCGACCTCAGCCTCTTAAAATTACCTTGGTGTCACAGTTTTCCCTGGTTTTCTAATTTACATTATTATTTTTAGATGTTCCATCCTGAATATTTGAAACTTCTGTCCTACGGGTATTCATGCTGTCAGGCCTCAGGGAGCAAGTGCAAAATTGCTTTTTTACCCAGGCATTCCTGGTGCTGTGATTTCAAAACCTCAAGCAAGATTGATAAACTCAGCCTCCCAGTTAATGTAATACTGATAATTTCATGAGTGGCTCTTACATTTTATATAAAGGGTAAAATTTACTTCTCTCATAAGAAAATGACCCTTAATTGAAAATGTTGACTTGGTCTTTCCAGTGTGTGTGTGTAATTTCAGGATTTATTTTAAATCTCGTGTAAGATTAAAATTTGGTTTAAGATTATTATTTTTTTAGCATTCTCTCTTCTTTTCCCCTTCTCTCATTTCAGATGTTGCAGTTGTGGACATGAGTGACATTTCCAAGCAACCATCACTGTTCTACCACCTTGGCGTGCGTGAAAGCTTTGACATGGCCAATAATGTTATTCTTTACCATGACACTGATGCTGACACTGCTCAGTCTCTCAAAGTAAGGCTCTTACTTCACAATCTGCTTCATTTCAGAAATACCTTTATACCTGATCCTACGAATGTTTGTGGTTTTTTTGAAACTTACATTTAATGTAATTTCTGATAGCTGCATAATTAAATCCTGCTGAGAAAAAGCAACTATTTGTAAAAACAGTAATATTAGAATAAATAAATGATTTTTTTGTAAGACAAGATCCATAGTGTGGTACTGATTTTGCTTCAGGTAGTTAGACTTGGAATTGAGGGTACAGGTCCAATTTTTTTCCTTCCTTTCCGTCTTTTAATTAGAGTACATGTAAGGAAAAATTATGACCTGTACAATAATAACTTGAACAAAGGCTGTATTGCAGCCTACTCCTATGTAAGCACTTCTGTCAGATGAAGTTTGTGTTCCCTAGGTGCTGACTAGCTAAGACTACTAGAATCTCCTTTTATTGCTGTTTGAAGATAGGAAAATACATCCTCACCAAATTTTTTTAGAGGGCTGTTGTTCATTTTTATAGTAGGATAATACATGCTATACACTTAAGTCCTGAAATTGCTGTTCTGGATGCAAGTCATATATTGTGGATGTTTCTGCCTTTTTCAGTGCAGGTTCTCTTTATCTTACATCACATTTAGACTTTTGTCCTCTGTATCATCTGTTGCTGCTTTTAATATAATCAATTTTCTTGCCACCTTCAGTGAGACAAGCATTGTTCATGCTTTGTTGTTCTTTCCTTATTTTGAGTTATTGCCCCTTGCTACCTCACTTTTTTCTGCACCATTATTGTCTAAAAATCCTTTTTGGAGTTCTCCAAACTCTCTTGATTCTGTAAGAATTTTAAGTCTCCTTTATCCCCAAAAAAGCTCTGTCCTGTCATGGCTTCTCATTCCTCTGCTCTGCTCTCAATATCTTTGATTTTGCCCTCGTGTATCTATAACCCATACTTCCTTTCTTCATGTGGTGGTCCACATGTGCATTCACAGTCCAAGTGGCCTGGAGTCCCAAGAACTCAGAGCTGGAGCCTGTCATGCCCTTTGCTCAGTGAGATTTTCCATATGGATACACACTAAGGTATTAGTGGTGTGTCCTCCTTTCCTCCATCTAATCAGGGTGGGCAGGCATACAGCTTTTCATCCACTGCTGGTAATATACCTGACTGCCATGAAATACTTCATTTTAAATTTTCATTAACACATTTTAATCTTTTTTTTATGCCGTTGCTCAGATGTTCTGATCAACTTTATTCTCCCAAGGATGTGCACAAGTCTGGAAAGCATAGGCTAGTTGTTTTCTGTTTGTTTCTGCCCAATGAGCATATTGGCTTTGATTTCTGTACTTTGTATCAAGCCCATACTGAAGCTCCTGTTTTGTAACTGGAGTGTTGAAGAATCTCCAGGATTACATCCATTTGTGGTTGGATATTCAGACTGATTCTTGCAAGTCTTTGCACTGACAGTTCTAAGTCTTTTTTTCTAATAATGTAATGCTCAAGTCTAGAGACTGGGGAACACCAGAATGTGACAAGGTCACTTAAGGCCAGAAAAACTATTGTATGCCTTCACCTTTCTTCTTCTGGAAGCTCTGTTAGTGGCACTGATATCTTACTTGTCTCTCAGTTTGCATAACCCCTTTGGCCTAAATGGGCCCATGGCATATCTTAGATGGGATTGTAAAATGTGATTTAAGTTGCTGAAACCAGCTAGGAGAGATCCTGTGTATCAAATGGTTTAAGCTGGACACTGAGACAGGGTGCAGTGCTCCTCTTGTCATTGGTATCTCTTCAGCAATCAAGCCCCAGTTCAGTTTGAATGCTGGATAGCATTCAAATATGCTTTCTAATGAATACTTCAGAAGGTAGGCAGGGACTGTTCATGAGGTATTTCAGCAAAGAACAGTTCATGACACATTTCATATCATAGGTGCTGGATGATTTCAGAAGAGTTAATTTCTCCCTATTGAGAAAGATTTAACTGCAGTAGATAAAGCTGTGGGAGATACTTGCTTAGCTAGATAGACATTAGTTTCCAGATATGTAATATTTTCATCTGTCTAAGCCTTCCATTGCTTTTGTTATGAAGTATGTTATTTGGCTTAAGGAGTTTAGGCTACTTAGAAATTCCATTTAGGTTTTAGTACCTTTTTGACCCTCTGATGTTTCTTTTTTCTGAAGTTTATGACTAATTTGTTCAGGGTTTGTTCACTTCTGTTCAGAATTGTATTACTTTACTTGGACCTAAGTTGCTGTGCACACTCTTAAAAGTAGTGCAGAGTCTGAGTGTTGTAAAGGCAGCATTGATGTTACTGCTGTTCCTTCTGCTGAAGATCTGTGAAGTTCTAGCAACATAACTTTATTCAATTTATCTAAGGAGCCACCCTGAAATTGTCCCAAGAGTTGTCTCTTCAGTTTCACCAATGTTCTTTCAAAACAACCTAGTTCTGAGGATATAAAAGAATATGTAATCTCATTTTCAAAAGAGTCATATCTGTAGAGCTCTTAAATGCCTCCTGGTATTTTTGCCTGTTGTTGAGGAAGTGGGTGCATGGGCATGATAATTCCTGTGCAGTGGTTGTCCAAGTGGACTTCAGGCTGTGAGATGTGAAGTTGCTCAAGCAGAATCATTTCAGGTTGTCAGAGCACATTTAATTCAATTATATTGAAAATTTTGATTAGAAACAAGTCTATGTCTAATATTTGCAGCATGGATTACCTGGAGACCTCTTTAGTTTGACTAAGCAGTGTTCATTGAACATGTAATCCATCGCCCAAGAGAAGAGGTTACTTATCAGCAACTAGATGTCTCTGAGGTCTGGTTTACATGCCCATCAGTTTATCATCTGCTTCATTGTTTCAGTACCTGTCCTTAGATTTTGAGGTGAGAAGAATTAGGGTGTAGAAGGAATGTGTTGGTGGGTACCAATCTGTGTAACAAAGGGGTTTAGGTATGTGAAGGATACTCTTTCAGAGAGAAAAACCCTCCAGCTTTGAATGCTTTTGTCTCACAAATGCTCAAGTGTGACTGGGTGTGCCCAGTCTGAGAAACTCAGGTTACTGCTAAATACAACTTTCTTCATTTTCTGAATACTTCTTTATGTAGGTTTCTTCACTGAATGGTTAATTTTTTTCCTAACCCGAGCTGTGAGACTCTTCTTGGTGTTGTTCTGTCCCTTTACTGGAAATTTACTGTGGCAGGAAATCTGGATTATCCTGTGAAGAACACATATGTGTGTGTGGGTACATATATATATGTATGTATGTAAAGCAGTGTTTTTTATTGGAAATAATAATTCCCAGTAAAAACAAATAAACATTTCTATTATCTTTTTTTTCCCCCACAGGATATGGTATCTCAGAAAAACACAGTAAGTATTAAATCCACATTCATTTTTAAACACAAAATGAAGATCCTACATGTGAAGCAACTTTAATACCAAAGCTCCCAAGCATACATATGCTCTGTATGATTAAAAGCAGTCGTTTTACCCATTTGTAATTCAAACTTCTGGAAAACTTGCTGACACTCCAAAGTAACACTAGATTTTAAAGCTACTTTTCATTATCAATTCCTTTCCAAGTTGTAAAAAAGTGCCAGTAGATATAAGTTTTATTTGTAGGTTGACAGATCCAAATATAAACTCAGAAATTCAGTCTCTTTTTCCCTCTACCACTATCACCCATTTGTGCAAATGTAGATGTTTGTGATGCCTTAATGGAGTTTGCTTTTGTATCTCAAACAGCTTTGGCTTCTGTATATCTGTCCTCTAACTTAAAAATTCACAGATTTACTTAGAAATGCTCAATTCTTAGAAAAGCTTATTTCCCAAAGTAAAAATATTCTTACACTTAATGCAAATAAAGCCAAACAAATTTGAAACAAGATAAAATGTAGGAATTATTAAGGCTTTTTGAAATATGCTGCGATATCTTATACAGTTGTATATTTTGCCATAGTTCACACAATGTCAGTGATTATTTTCATTAAATCCTCCACACAATTATTTTGAGGAGGACTTATTTTTCAAACCTCTTCTACTTCCATTTATCCTTTCTGTTTCCTCCCATTCACCATATACTTTTATTTTCTTCTAAACAGTATTTAGCAGGATTAAAATAATAAAGTGGTCTTAGAGTTTGATAGTAATTTTAAAGAGAAGTGGAAGAAAATAATGCCTTAGTCATAGCAGTTTATTTTGAGCTGCTGTTATGACTTGGCCACAGTGCTCCACATAGGCTAAAGATAGATCAGGTTTAGCACATGTAAATGCAGGTCGTCCTTCCTGGCTGTCTCAGGCATCTTTGAACCAGTTTGACCTGTGTGGTGGGAACTGCATTTACTGCTCTGTGGCTCTGTGAAGGGGGACTCAGTGTGGCAGATTTGCTTGTGAATGCTACTATCCATCAACTGGTAGATGACCAAAATTTCAGGAGCTGTGTTCTCCCTTCCAGAGCAAGAGGGAGAATTGTGAATGAGCTGTTTGGTGGTAATACGAGACATGGAGTAAACAACAAAGGGGAGGGTGGCAAATTTAACCTAGTGCAATCAGATTAGCAGCCTACAGTCTTTTCTTTTGGCAGAATCTTTCTCCAGAAAGGAGGGTATTTCCCTCCACACTGAAGAGAAGATTGAATTACAGAATATGCTGAGTTGGAAGGGACCCACCAGGACCACTGAGTCCAACTCCTGGCCCTGCACAGGACATCCCTAAGTCACACCATATGCTGAGAACATTGTCCAAACTCTTCTTGAACTCTGTTAGGCTGTTGCTGTGACCACTTCTCTGGGGTGTCTGTTCCAGTGCCCAATCACCCTGTTCAACCTTTCCCTGATATCCAACCCAAACCTCTCCTGACTCAGCTTTGGTTCCAGTGACATGGTTTCTATGGTGGGGTCTGGAATTGGACCTGTAAACACCTTGTGGCTAGCAGAAGGGGCAGGGAGACATCCCTAAGCTAGGATCCCGATTCTTCCTTTAAAGAGAAGGGATTGTCTAACCCACTTTCTTCAAGTGCTTAAATTATGAAAATAAAATGTGAGTAAAACACAGTGAGGTAAAAAAATGAATGACTTTAAAAACCAAGTATGGATTCTTCTTTCTGTTATTTGAAGTTGTTCATACCTTCTATTATTAGATGAATGTGCTCCCATATTTCATTCTTTTATCAGTATTTTTTATTCAGAAATTAGAACAAACTCATGAGCAAGCTAAGTAATTCACAGGATAAAACTGTGGTTTTTTTAAGTAGAAGTTGACTTGAAATAGACAATTGGCTTCTTCTCCTTTCAAATCCAGTGAGTTGTGATGAGAGGATTGCAGTTTACCACTGATCCAATATGGAGCCACTGCTTCATTGCTTGGTTAATATTTTACAACTGTATGGCAGTGTCTTGTTTGAAGTGAATTGCTAATCAAGGTTGCTGTGCTTGTTAAGTAGGTACATAATTGGCATGAATTTGTTATATCTGGTCAGAGATATAGTTAGATAACCATTTCAGTTTAATTGCTGAATATTACATGCAATAGTTAATTCCCCTGTAGTCGAGCTTTGTATTTTCCTTTCACTTGTCCTGAGTGAAAAATGTGGATATGCCTCTGCTGTAACTGTGGAATAGCAGAGCTTAAATATGCTTTTTATCAGGGGCTGGAGGCATGCTGGAAAGAGGAGAGATTCTCCTAAGCCTTCCTCCAGCCCAGAGGTAGCCACAGGAATATCATTGCAGGAGAAGTCCTCTCCATGGTTTACAGGCTTTGTGGCCATGCATCTGCAGGGTGTGTAAGGAAAAGGGAACAACTCAGATTGTTGCCAGGCACACCTTTGTTCCAGCAGCAAGAGTGAAACTTTCTGGACTGGTTGCTGTCACTCAGAGCTTTCTCTGAGGTTTCCCTGCTCTCACCTTTCCTATTTATCCTACAAATCTTGCATCATCTACAAAGGGGCAGAAAAATTTTAGCAGAGAGATGTGGAGTCATGTTGAAGTTGCAGAGAAAGTGAATGTCTAGTGTGTCATCGAGGCGATTTCCTTTGTGTATCACAAGAAAGCCTTGAAGAGAATGAATATTTTGCTTGTAGAGAAAGCTTTTTTCTAATTCAGCATTGAGGAGGAGACGAGAGCAAGCACTAGGTTAAATGAAGCTGAAAACAATGCAGAGAAAAAAAGTCAGCAATTCAGCTGAGATTTGGCCTGAGTACAGCTGATCTAACAGTGAAAATTATACAGCAGACAGCTGCAGTGGTGGGAGCCTGAGAGATTTAATAGCTTATTGTCTGAAAAAAGAGTGTGAGTAGGAGAACTTCCTTCCTTCCTTCTGCCATCCAGGAATGCAGTTTTCACAGATAAGAATGAAGAATGTGATTCAGTTCTCCTTGACTTCCCCAAACAAGCAGTTAAAATTCTGTATTGATAATTTATTGCATACTTGGATGTGAAAGGAAAGAATTATTACCTATGGGAGTTCAGTTCCCAAGGAAGAATTGCCCTGGCATGAAATGCAAGATTAAGATTTTGTGTCCCATCAGTTAGATTTCCTTCTGGAGAGCTCCTCTGAGCTTTAAGAACATTTCTGTTAGTTTTAATAAAGATTGCACAGCTTCCTAGTTTCTGTCAAAATTATTATCAATAAAATAGATGGCAAATACGCAGTCTTGCAGAACAGGTGCCATTATGGAATAATGGACTGAAGGACAGAGGAAAGAAAATTACTTATGGAAAATGCTTGTGCTTTGGAGTTTCTTTAGATGTCAGCTAAACATTGGGTTACTGGAGAAATGAAATTTCAAGGATTTTCAAAAGCAAAAAATACTTAAAAAGAAAATCTTTCCCCAGACCAATGTAATAGACAAAATCCAGTGGGAAGTTTTTCTATTTTGATTCAAAATTTTTTGCCATCCTTGACTTTTTTTTTTTTTAAGGAAGGAAATTTTGTCTGCTGCTACGGGATCTTAAGACATTATGAATAAAAAGAGTTCAAGATTAGGTGAAGAAAAGAGTGAACAAGGGGCTTTAGAAAACTGCTGAAGTCAGGAAGCAAAATGTGCAGTCCTTCGGGCAGTAGATCTAGGATTGGATGCACAAAGTTTGAGATGCACACTTTTATCCATTCATTTTTTTGAATGAGGCATTGAAAATACAAACTAGAGCTTTCTACTATGGAAAAATTATTATCCCAAGTACAGAACATAAGGAGAAAGACTAGTTATTTGTTCTTTAGTTTATAATATGCCTGAAGAAATTTTAATAACCCTGTTGATTGCATTCAGGGAAGGTGTTTAAAGGAAGGTAGGCTGGCTATTTAACCAAAAGGTTTGTATCATTGTATACTTAGGCCTGTGGGCCTGGTGAAGTATTTTTAGAGATTTAAATGGTCATTTTTCATGAAATCCTGTAGCAGCTCTTTATTAAGCAGTGAATAATGTCTGGGCCATGGAGGAGTCATTAGCAAAAATTCTTCTTGATCTAAAGGGAACTGGATTGCAATTTATCCTTGCCACAAGGATTTTTTATGTTGAAAAATCTTTTTTTTAATTGTACTTGGCAGAAAGTTTCTTCAGAGGTTTCAGCAGCTATTTAAATTAGACTGTATATACTGTTTAAAGGCAATGAACATTTAAGAAAACTAAATAGAAAGATTTTTCCACTTGGACTCATATTATCCTGTTCAGTAGCCCCCATGGATTGTAATGAGAGTCAAGACTCTGAAATATGATTACATTATATAAACTTAATTGTCTCAAGAAGTATTATTGCAGAGTTGCTATCTATTTTTTATTTTCTGATTATTTTTATAATGTATAAAAGTTTATATGATAGAGTATTTTAATGATATATTTCTAAAAAGGCCTGAGGTAGCAGAAGTGTCAAAAGGGATTGTAAAAGGGCACAGAATGAAAAAGCAGGAACATCTTAAATTCAGTAATTTTTCTTTTTGGGTGGAAAATAGTACAAAGGCAATGGGTAACCAAATAAATGCTACTTTTAATGCTTTTAATAATGAAATATGCCACTGTTACTTTAGATAGTGAAAACAGAGGCTTTGAACATTTTTGTGTGAAAGTTAGTTTTTATGGAAATATTACCATTTCAAGCAATATGTGGTGATTGGATTATAGTTAAATAATCAGGTAATGAATCTGACAAGTTCATAAAAATAAGACCTGAAAACATCCTAATGGTGACACAGGAGATGTAAAGACATAAATCATATAAATAAGAGAAATCCAAAAGATATGATAGGTAAGAGAAATGACAACTGTTTGAACTGTTTTCTTTGCCTTGTAAATATAGTCTTGCTGCAAATATCTAGATTCATTTTTTGTTGTTTCTTTCTTTAATTATTTCTTTATTCATGTGTCATGTGTGTCTCTTTGTTTCTTATGTTGTTTTGTGGTGTTGTTTTCCTCTTTGTTGTTTTATTTCAATTTGGAGTAGGTTGCCAACCTCAAAGCTTTTCTTCGTGTTCAAGTACCTCCTGAGTACCACAGTGGTAATCTAATAGGCAAAGTATGTATCACTTTCAGTCTGCTTTCTGTTGAATAGATATGTCATTCTTTCACTGTGTTTCTAGACATGTAAACATAATAATAATAAGGATGATTTAAGAATAGTGCTTGGCAGGGTCTTTCCTTCAAGGTGATTGGAGTACTTTTTCCTTGCAAGCTAGATCCCAGAAATTTAAGGTGTTTGTCTTGTGATAATATTTCTTCCCAGTCTTTACATAAAAATCACTGCATTTATTCAGCTTTAGAAGAGGAAATATGTTTTGGAAGTTTATAATATCTTAGTCATTGTAGTGGGTTGACCATGGTGGATGCCAGGCACCCATTAGAGCCACTCTCTCACTCCCCTTTACAGCCAGACAGGAGAGAGAAAATAGAACAAAGGGTTCATGAGTTAAAGACTTGGAGAGGTCACTCACCAAATACAGTTCTGGGCAAATCAGGCTTGAATTGGAGATATTAATTGAATTTATTAGTTATAAAATCAGAGCAGAATAATAAGAAGTAAAATAAGACTTTAAAAACACCTTACTCCCCCACTTTCCTTCCAAGCTCTACTTCCTATCCCACCAATGTAGGGAGACAGGAAATGGGGTTTATGGTCAGTTGATCACAGGTGTTTTCTCCCACTGCTCAGGGAGAGGAGTCATTTCCCTGCTCCAGTATGGGTTCCCCTCCCACGGGAGACAGTTCTCCATGAGCTTCATAAACGTGACTCCATCCCTCAAGTAACAGTTCTCCACAAACTGCTGCAACATGGGTCATTCTTCCATGGGGTGCAGTCCTTCAGGCACAGCCTGCTCCAGTGTGAGTCCCTCATGGGGTCACAAGTCCTACCAGGAAACCTGCTTCAGTCTGGACTCCTCTCTCTACAGGTCTGCAGGTCCCTGCCAGGAGCCTCCACCAGCATAGGATTCAAATGGGGTCACAGCCTTCTCTTAGACATCCACCTGCTCTGATGTGGGGATCCTGCATCCCTGTGATCCTCCATGGGCTGCAGGGGAATCTCAGCTCCAGCATCTGGCACCTCCTTCTCCACTGCCCTTGGTGTCTGCCGTGTTATTCCTCTCCTGTAGTCTCACTCCATTCACATGTGACTGTACTTAAATCTGTGCAATAGCTTTTTTCCTTCTTCTTAAATCTGTTATCACAGAAGAGTTATCATCATTTCTAATTGGCTCAGCCTTGGCCAGCAGCACATCTGTCTTGGAGCTGGCTGGCATTGGCTCTGCTGGACATGGAGGAAGTTTCCAGCAGAAGTTTCCCACAGAAGCCACTCCTGTAACCCCCAAGGCCCTCCTGCTACCAAAACCTGGCCATGCAAATCCAATACATGCCTAAATGGCAAGATGGATAGGAATGTGATGTCACAGAAAACCATAACACTTGAGACAACAGTGAGTTAAACTCCCTGAACACACAGGAGTTTGTGATATCTTGGAGTCATTGCAGTTCCTTTTCCATTACTTTCTGTGTTTTTCTTCTAACTCCTTAGTGAGGGGGAGTAAGCATTCTTGGTACTTGAGTGAGTGGCAAAATTAATAGCATGGCTCAAGTGAAATAATTGTGCTATTAGCTTGGCAGGATAATTCCCTCCTTGAAAGTGCAGAGATTTTTACTCAGTGTTACTTACCTGGGAGGAAACCTACCTTTAATTCAAGTGTAGGTCTCTGTCACAAATTGACAGTTGCACCAGAATAACTTTACCAGTAAAATCTAAAAAGCCTGTTTATATTAAGATCAAAAGTTTACTTTTAACAGCATTAAAAAATATTTGGAGAATATTTTAAGACAAAAACCACTCTACATTTGGCCTGGCTTGCCTAGAACCTAAAAATGGCTTCTGTGGGCCTCACTCTTTCAGCCTCTCAGCAAAGGCATGGCTTTCTGCTTAATTCCTTTAACTATTTCACCTGAAGAACAGGTCCCTTTCTCAACTTATTTGCAATTATTTTCAGTTGTTTTTTTTTTTCCCATGTTCTTAAATTTGTGGCTTGTTTTGTGATTTTAATGTTGTGATTAAATACAAATGTTTCAGTGCTGGCATGCATTATATGCTGGAAGATGAGCTATTCAGAGTTTGGAGGTTTTTTTCAGTCTGCTTGGCTGTAATTTTTATGTTAAAATTTCCCAAAATCAGACAATTAAAATATCCTAGCTTCTAATCCTGAAATGAACCAACTCATCATTTAGTCTTGATAAGCTATGAAGTTATAATTCTAATTACAATTAGATAAGTAATAGTTTATAGATATTCTTTATATGTGTATACATATGCAGGTAGGGTTGCTACATACATCGCTTTACATATAACTAAGCCATTTATTCATTATCTTTAAGAAGCAGTAGTTGGTGTATGACAAGGCAGTGATTTTTAAAATTATTAGCTTTTGGTATGAGAGACCAGCATCCTGAACAGAATGTCAGAAGTAAGGATGATATATTCAACCATCTCTAATTCTTGTTAGCATAAGCGTAGTAGATGGGCTAGTTTTTTACATAATGAAGATAGGAAAGACTTTCCTAGGCCACACAGTCTATATTAAAGGGTTTTATAATTTATTATATGTAAATATTGTACAGAAGAGCTAGAAGACAGGAACATTTAATTGCATAGATTTCTTGTCTCCTTTTGCATAGTGAAATCTAAGTCAGATGATATGTTGGCTGGATAACAGTACTGTGTTTGAGGATAAGATTAATACAGTATTTCACATGTGTAATTAATTTTTCTGAAAATTTCATTGCTTTTTCAATAGATAACTGCAGCTCTTTGCATCTCAAGATACATTACCATTTCAAATTGGATGGGCTTTTTTCATTGCAGGAAGAGCTAATTTGCTGTTAAAGGTTTAAGAATAGACTTTATAGACAAGCAGCTTTTGTGTTGCAGTGAACTTACTGTTTATTTGAATAAACCAGAGACAAAAATGTTCTAGCATATTGGTGGCTTGGGTTGCAGTTCTTCTGAGTTTTTTGCTGGGAAGTAAAGATAACAGTCCAACAGATAATTATATTGTTACAGCAGGGATAAATTAACTTAGGGTTTGTAAGGAATGAATATGACTTGATCTTTATCTGTTAGAAATAATTTAAAATTCTAAATCCTTGTTCAGATCAGCAACAGGATGTACTGGTACAAGTTTTTTATCTGAAGTTTTAGTATCTGCACGCCCTACATTTTTAACTTCGTGTGAACAATCTGTTTCTCCTGTCTAGTTTACTAATACATTCAAAAATGTGCCATCTTCATATCCATTCTTTTCATGATCTCAGCCTTCTCCCATTGTTCAAGGTGACTATAAATGGCTATGGCTTTTCTACATCCTTGGAGTTTGTGAAAAAAGGACAGCTATGATTTTGCTGTACATGTTCAGTTCTGTGGTATCTCCAGCGCAGTGGTAGTTGGTCATGGCAGGTGAATCATGTTGACCTCTGCCTCAGTGCTCCCATCTAGTTACTCTCAAATACGATGTTCACCTTTCTTTTAAACAGCAAAGAATTGTCATAGCTGGAATGGGATATAGATGCTTTTCCCAGCTGTTGAAACCTTCACAGTGGTCTTATTTCTGGGGTCTTGCTTAGGGGCTGAAAACTATGAACTTGCTGGTTTTGGGCTCTGAAGGGCCATTTCTTGTGTCCTCATCCATTTCAGCACCTTGATTGTATTTACACATTTTATGTGGCATGTTAAGATTTTTTGGGCGTTTACTTCTAGAATTTTATCTTACAAGTCCTACAAAGTCTGTTACAAAACAGTTCAAAGTTCGGAAGTTTGACTGGTTGGGCTTTTGATGGTAGCACACAGCAGATGTTTTGTGGATTAAATATCTCTATAAAGTCCTTCCAGTGTCTATGTTTCCGTATTTCTCTCATTGTGGGGAGCTCTGCATCATATCTTTCCTAGCACAGGGTGAGCTTAGAGGATGCAGGTACGTCTCTGAAGCCAAAAATTTGGGAACAGAACATCTGCTGATAACTGCCAGACCCTACTAGGGTTCATGCATTACATTAAAAGGAAAAATTGAACAGTTCTATTGTCACTTAACAGACCTGGACCCGTATTCATCAGCTTTGTTAATATTTGTGACTTTTCTATACAAATTTCCTTCAATTTAATGCTTGCAAATCTTGTGTTAAACAGAGCACAAAACTTCTTACACACCAGCACTACTCTAGCTGTTTTTTCTGTCAGCAGAAGATTCTGTGTATATACAAGTATGTTTCCACTTTCATTTGTGTTCTAAACTCTTCCTGTTTTTATTTTAGGCTTCAAGTGGCAATTATTATTTTATTCCATACATTGTCACACCTTGTGCTGACTACTTTTGCTGTGAAAGTGATGCCCAACGAAGAGCCTCTGAGTACATGCAGCCCAGCTGGGACAATATCCTGGGGCCATTTTGTGTCCCACTGGTGGACAAGTTTCTCAGCCTTCTCAAGGATGTTCATGTTACATCATGGTAATGTTACAATACACAGAGTTACAGAACCTTTGATAGTCGCTTTTTGATATTATGAAAAAAGAAGGTACAGAATTTCTAGTAGCATTGATTATATTTTTTTTATTTTTCACTGCACTCAATGTAATATTAAAAGAAGCTGACAATTTAGCTGCTTTTTGTATTCCTGGCAGTTTTTGCAGTTAACTAACCATGTTATGCTAGAATTTGATTTATAGTTACTTTCCAGAAATCAAAGGCAGTCCATGGTAAGATTAAGTGCTTACGTTTTACAGTGTATAAGGTCATAATAGGAGCTAAGCTCATAGATTCTTCATTGAGTTCAAAGCCAAAAACTGTCCTTTTCTGTCATCAGATAAAATATATACATGGTAGCAATGGGCATTCAGTTGTAATTCTCATGTTTTGTTTTTATTTATAAATATTAACCTTCTGGTGTCACTTAATAAAAATGATACTGCTTAGCCATTCTGCAAGGGACTGTTGGAGTTTTGAGAATTGGAGCTGGAGAAGGGGGTCTGTCTTTCTGAGTTGCTCATCCTGTGTTCTGCAGCTATTTCTGTTTTGTATGTATTTCTGGAAAACACTCATAGAGACTGAGTTTCTGGTTTTTAATTTTCCTAAAGTCTGAAGCATGAGGTAACACCAAGAGCCCTCAGATTTCTTTGTTTCCCGATTGCCATCCCACCCAAGTGCAAGGCTTGTGTAAAAATGATGCATGGTTCACAGGGGTCTTAGGAAGAGGGAAGAGACGAGGAAGTTGATTCTATGTTCAGAAGGCTTGGTTTATTATTTTATGATATGTATTATGTTAAAAACTATACTAAAAGAATAGAAGAAAGGATTTCATCAGAAGGCTTAGCTAAGAATAGAAAAGGAGTGAATAACAAAGGTTTGTCTCTGACCGAGACAGTCTGGACATGTGGACTGTGATTGGCCATTAATTAGAAACAACCAGATGAGACCAATCACAGATCTACTTGTTGCATTCCACAGCAGCAGATAAGAATTGTTTGTATTTTGTTCTTGAGGCCTCTCAGCTTCTCAGGAGGGAAAAATCCTAAGGAAAGGATTTTTCATAGAACATGTCGGTGACATAAAAAAAATACTATTCTTTTGTGGTCCTATCCTTGCAATCCCCTGGATGACCCTCCTGTGACCTCCTACCCTGAAGGGGAAGGGAGCACCCAAGATTCCTAGATGCTCGTGGTTGAAAGGAATGACAAAAGTCAGAGGGTCTGCAAAAGTTTGCAAAGTTTTATTAGTAAACTACACACTTGGCATGGAAATCGGTGTTTTAGTCCGTCACCTCCTAGTGTAAGGCACCGCAAAGGGTTTTGGATAAAGGGCATAGGGTGAAAGGGAAGTGAGAAAGAGAGAGATAAATGAAAGAGGGGCAGAGAGGAGGAAAGAAAGAAACAGACATCACCCATCCTGGCTCCAGTGTCAATCCAGGTGGAGTTTCCATGATCCTGGGATGCATATGCAGGGCAAGCACCCTGAAATTTTTTTGGAATTTTTCTTTTTTTTATAAATAAGTTTTCCCCACACTGGAGATCAGTTTGTCACTGTGTATGCAAATTAGATGTGTGCAGTCTGTTCTTGTAGATCTTTCTGGAAATAGGGCTGAAGCCTCTGGGGGTTATTGGGTGGTCTTGATCCCTCTTTGCAGTACATGTCCGCTCTCAGCCTCGTTTCTGTGCTTGCACTGTATGAGGCTGTGCTTGCCAGCAGTGCTTACTGTGGCCTTGTTGCTGTGATTATAATGTGTATGAGACAGAGAACTTAATTTTCTTTGCTTATGCTAAACGAGGTTTAATGCTTTGAAAGACTCATTTGTAAACAAGAGGAGGCTTATATGCACTGGAGTATCTGTCAGGTGGCATGGGCTAAGTTCCAAACTAGAGACTCCTAACCTTTTCCAGGATAAATTTACCCCTGTGTAGCTGGTTGAGGCCATTCATACTTGTCATGCTGGCAGTATATATATTATTTTTCAATTTACAAAAGTGCTGATGTTAGATTGTGCACTCATATTAGTGTAAATAAGATGCACTTACTGGAGGCTTTTACAGAGATCCTGCCCACATTATGTATTATGTTCATCAAAGAGATTGCAACTAAATCAGCTTTTGTTGGCTAGTTTTTTGTTTTAGTTTCTGTGTTGGAAAGTCTCCTTCCAACTTTCATGATAAAATAATATACCTCCTCTTTAAATAACACTGGTATTTCTTCTCTGTGTCACTTTATTATCTCAGATGCAGCATTCTTTACGATACAAAGTGCCACATCTGTCAGGGTCACTAATGGGGCAAAGAAATGCTCCAGTTTTCCTGTGCTGGTAAAATTGCCTCAGGATCCTGGTTATAAGCATATTGATACATAGCCCTACAGTCTGATGTGGGGCAAGGTGGAATATTTGTAAGTAGTTATTGAAAAATATGGAAACATTTGATGTGGACCTCACTCTGAGGAAATGATACCTTATATTAGAAATTAGACCTTTTATTAGGAGCATAGCCATGTTTCATAAGAAATGTCTAACAGTCTTCTTCCCCTATGTCTAACTTCTATTTCTTTAGTGCCTATTATAAAGAAACACTGCTAAATGACATTAGAAAAGCTAGAGAGAAGTACCAAGGAGATGAACTGGCTAAGGAGCTGGCCAGGATTAAGCTTCGTATGGATAATACTGAAGTGCTGACTTCTGACATTGTCATAAACCTGCTTCTTTCTTACAGAGACATTCAGGTGTGTGCTTAAAGACTAAGGTGGATTATTTTACTGTGCAATTTTGGCTCTTGTTTGTTCTCCTCTGCTTCTTTGTATGTTAAGCAGTGATTCCAAGCTGACACTAAATGGGAGCAGTTGTTGCATTGAGTAAGTTTGGATTGTCTTTTGGGCAGTTTAAGGGGATAGAGACTCTTGCTTATTTTGACTGTGAACAAGAGACTCAGGTTAGGTGACTTCCTGAGGTCTCTTCCTTTGCTTTTAGTAATTTTTAACTTCCTTAAAAAGAAAAAAAAAGCAAAAATCCCTACTGAATCAAGATGCTTGCCTTGCTCTCCTCTCCCCTATCTTTCCTCCCTCCCCCCATAAAATTAAATATATTTAGAAATGAAGAAAACATGTTATGACCATTGTATTGGCTAGAGGTGCCAAAATTGAGAACTATAATTCAATTAAACATTAATTTGCTTTTAAAATCTAACTGCACCCTTTTTTTCTTGTTTTAATTTTTTAAAATAAATTCTGGTTTTGCTAAAGCAGCTGTTTTTCCATACTAATAGTCTGTGTGTTTGACATCCATTTTCAAATATAATTTCAACCATTCTATAGATTTTTTTTTTCCCATCAGGAGCTAAGTTGGCTATTTCTTGTGTGTAAATGGGTTCTGAGAGCAATGGGTGACCACATCATCCTTCATTACCAAACCTTCTATTCTGAAATGCAGATTTTCCTTACAGCACTTTATCCAATTTCATTTGGATTGGCTGTGATGATCATGAAAGACCTCTGTTGAGAAATGTGCTCGTATCAAAACGTGTTTTGAACAAAAAGATTCAGTAACACAAGACCCTTTGAAATGTCAGTACACTGGCCTCTTGGGTGCACAAGTGGCTGATGTACGTCAGAGACAGCTGTGGTTGAGTCCACGGTGACCTGGTGAGGTGTCATTCACCAGAAGATCTTAATAAGGCCTGAAAAAGCCAGATTTGTCATCTCTTCTTCTGGTGCTGGGAGAGTAATTGATCACACTGACTGCAGGGATTCAGTAGTTTGGGCATCGTGGTGATGAAGATGCAAGCACTGACATGGGTAGACAAAATCCCTGTCTGTTCCTACACAGCAGTTCCTTCCTGGCTGTTTCTCTTAGGAACAGTCACCTGAGAAGCTGATACACTACATGTGATCATGATACGTTTTAGCTTAGTGATGCTTTCCTCCTTTCAGTTTATTCTACTTCAATCCTTTTTATTGTTTTTCAATTTCATACCAGGACTATGATGCTATGGTGAAGCTGGTAGAAACACTGGAAATGCTTCCTACCTGTGACCTGGCTGATCAACACAACATCAAGTTTCATTATGCTTTTGCATTGAATCGGTAAGGGTGATTGATTGAAGTTGTTTAATTTTAGTGCTGCTCCATGGGCTTGTATGTGAATTTATAGTGCAGATAAGATCAAATTCCCTTTCCTTTCTGCACACATTCATCACAGTCATCTCTCCTTAATGCCATGCTTACTGTGCACCAGGACAGTTTGTAACTTTTGAAATTGTTGTTTTCCAACAACCATTGTTTTGTCAACACTGAGAGTGGATCTGTTCCAAAGGCCACCTGAGTAACTGCAGAACACTCCAGTGTTACCAAAGGGTTCTTGGTCAATCTGAGGTTGTTTAATCTGAGTCACTGATTATTCTGAATGTCTTCAAATGTTTAGTGTGATAGAGTTACGAATGATTTATTAAAGTAAGAGGTAAAAAGCACTGCTTGATCCACAAATACACATTCATGATAGAATTTCCTTGGAAGGCTGGATGGTCATCAGGACCTGCAGGCACATCATGACTTCAGGAAACACTGAAATATTATTGAACTCTTCTAGTTAGGTGCAGACTTTTGTAGTACCTATGTATAATAATTACTCTGTTTCTAAAGAATTTATGTTAAGATTGTCAGAGAAAATAGATCTTATGCAAATGAAATCCCATGTAATAATAAAAGTAACTGGCTAGATGCAATCCACACTATTAAGGATTGTGACCTAGCTAACTAAAGCTAAACTAAATTAGCTAGCTGATTGTGAATTAGGTAAGTAAAAATCAGCATTGGACAATATCAGGATGGCATAAATCAAAGAGATTAAGAACTTAATAATAGATCTGGAAATGCAGTTCCTATGGCATTTTCTGGAGAATGGTAATACATCTGGTCCTATCTGACTGTTTAATCAGACACAAGAGTAAGCGCTAAACTATGCTCATAAAAATTCTGCATATGGATTTAGCCCTATTTTCAGAACTTTTAAAAACTATTTCAGGAATTTGACTCAAAATGTATAAATTTGCCAGTAAGAATAATGCTAGAATCATGTTTTGTCCTCAGGTAATGTCTTAATATAATCTTTAAAACTTTTTCATTTAGATGTGCATAAAAAAATTGTCAAGCTCCTTTACTGTCTTACTGTCTTGGTCTTCAAATTCTTTGTATTTTGAGCAGCATGTGAAATCCCTGCCATTAAATCTTCTGTTTTGACAATGCCAATAGCACCCTGGTAAGACAAGATAAAATTAATTGCTCATGAACTTGCTTTGCCTGTCAGCAGCTTTCATTAGAATGATTATTAGCCCCATCCAGCATGATGCTCCTTGTTTTCTTTTGGGAACTATTTAGGCATTTCTATAGAAAAGGTTTCTCAGAACTAAATGACTGGTTTTTCATTGGTAAGAATGCTGAATTTAGGTTCTACTGATGTTTTTGCCTTCTTCAAACAAAATAATAGACAAAACTCAAAAGATGAGACTTAAACATTTTTATCAAGTCCAATTAGTTCAAAATGACCCCTAAAATGTTGCATTTAGCATTTTTCTTGCATGAAAATTTAAATCCCTAATTTCGTCTTTTAAAACCAAATTATTTTTAGTGATTTCTATCAGAAGCTATCTTTAACATAAAGAACTATATTTTCAGTTCATATTCTATTAATTTCAGCATACAGAACGGTATTAATGTTGATAAGTACAGCTGATTGAGCCCACCAGGAAAACAATACATCATATGCAAAACAGAATTAGCAGCTGTAAGAATATCTGACCCTGCAGAATGTTAATGTGTGTTTAATTTCATTAAAAAGTATACTAGAACTGTAATCCAGGGAGAGTAATTAGTTTATTTCCTCTAGGGCTCTGTAGCTGAGTTCTCCTAGCCATTAGTGTCACTTGCATTGTTAATGTTCAGGAACACATAATCACAAGAAATGATTATATGCAGGTGCTTTTATTGAAGAGCTCTAGGTGTCAGGGGTACAAACCCAAATCTGACTCCGACATAAGTTCGGGATGGATATTCTTTTATATTCTATCATTATATAACTTTCATGTTAATTATTAAACTTACATTGTTCTATTGTATACATAGATTTCAGCCAAGCATAGCCACCTTAGACCAGGAGCATACAGTTTCTCATTGTTCTTCCTATGATTATACAATAATTATTTTAATTGCTAAACAATCATCACATCTAGCAATTATACTACTTACGCAGGTAAAACACAGGGCTTAACATTTCAGAGTTTTATCTTAGCATTTTCCAGAGCCCCCCTACCAGCATTGTCAAGTCAGAGTTACTCTTGTGCTGCACAAAGCCAGCACCGTGACAGGAGGGGCTGCAGGGCTGGTTCTGGGCACCTCAGGGCTCTGCTGCTTCAGCAGCTGGGCACAAGCCCTGCCTGAAGCACAGCTGTGTGTAGGTCCAGGTTAACAAGTAGTGCTAAGGCAAAGGACAGCAATGTTTCACTTTAGGTTCTGTGCCATTCCAGCCTAGCTGCATGTCCTTTGCCTCAGAGCCAGCCTGGGTGTGACCTAGCTTGGATGATTAGCAAAGCAAGCCTGGGCCTCACTGATGGGTACTGAGCAGACAAGTACTAGGGCACTATCTGTCATATGTAGGGCAGGCAGACACTTCCATGCTGATTTCTGGAACCCTGATTATGTGGCAGGTGTTTAAGCACAGCCCCTCTCCTAGATTGCTGTCTTCCTCTCTTGGCTGCCTGAGAGCATCTTGGATTTGTCTGACATCTTTGGATTTCTCTGATGACAGACATCTCTCATGTCTGTCATCAGAGGCTAGCAATGGATGTTTGCAATGGCAGGCATGTGCTTGTTTCCAAGCCTGGGTTAGCTGAATACATCACCATCCTTGGGTGATGGAGCAAAGGGCTATTGCTTTTCCAGTGTCTTAAGCTAAATAATTTGAATGGAACATAGGAACAGAGCAGACAGTGCTCCCTTCTGTACAGACACAGGCTGGTTTAAGACATTGTTCCTTGTTGCCTCCTAGCTGAGATGTAAGTCTAATTGTATCTTAATTTAGGCATCTTTAGGTATAAGTTCAGTCCAAATGTGCAACATGAGTATTTTCAATATTTGTATTCACAGCTGTGGTGTGAAGTAAGATGCTGTGCAATTGAGGACTGAGTGTTCCAGATGTGGATGGCTGTTTGTTTCAGTCCACAGTACACCTTGCCTGGGAGGCAAGCACTGTGTAAGGACAATTTTCTAATTGGTCTTATTTACCAGAGCTGGAGTTATAATGTCCTGGAAACTTGCAAAGAGGCCCAAGGGTATGCCAAATTCTGTTCAAAACAGAGTAGACTTTAAAACCAAACCCAGTCCTGGCATGAGGCCAGAACTGTGAAAATTTTAGTCTCTTTCCAGAGCACTTCTATCTTCCTTTATATTAAAGATGAGGACAGCTGCAGTCACTATTATTTAACTCAGCATGCTGTGTTTTAACAAGCAACATATTCCAGTACCATAATAAAAGAAGGCAATTAACAAGTGAAGAGTGTAATAGGGTGCAAGTAGAAAATCACTAGTAATTGTGAATAATACTAGTAATTGTGAATAATAGTAGCCACAGAAAATTGTTTCCATTGTTAAGCACTGGGGTATTTAAAATGTTCTGTTCTGTGATTACTCAAATTTAGTAAAAAAACATGTTGTGGGCCTCCTTTTATATGCCTGGCTTTCATGAAGTACCTGAAGTATATATGAGGGAGGGAAAAAAGCTAGTTTTTTTTCTTTGTCATATCTGTCTGTCTGCAAATTTAGTTCTTGTCAAAGCCTAATTTAGGGTCCTGTTTTCCTCATGCACTGATTCAAATGTTGAAGATTCTACAAGCAAATTACATCCTCAGTGAAATGTATCTTAACTCAAAAATTAGTTTCTGGTTTTAAGAGAGAATGCAAGTGTACTAACTCTAACTAAAATGACTTCTCATATTTCTTAATAATTAAGATTTTTTAAAATGTTTTTGCTCATGTGCCCATTAAGACATGAAATGAAAAAGAAAGCAAATGTGTATTTCCTTGAGAAAATACTTTCCATTAATACAAGAGATTTTTGTCATATATAGTCTTCTTCATGTAGCTAGATGGAACCAAACCATACAGGGGAAGATGTGAACAAAAAGCTAAAGAAAAAAAAAATGCACTACCTGTTACCAATAGAGTGAGCTAATTCTTGTCCCAGTGAAATACATGCTATTCCTGCTGACTTTGTTGGGCAAAAGCCTGGTTCACTGAGTGTAGTTCTGGCTCTGTAACCATTCCAATTCTTTAAAGCTGGTAAAACCAGCCTGTGAAGCAGGAAGAGTTTTTTTGGTTTAGGAATATTTAAAACTAGGTCTCCTTGTAAGGACTAGAGTGTAGAGAAGGATTCACCATCAAGAGGATGGATTTGGAGAGCAAGAAAGGAGCTATGATATCACAGAGAAAAGGAAAAACGTACTTTTTTTTTTTTAATGTGTGTTCTAGGTGTTATTTCAGGTGAGATGCTGTGATAGGAGTTTGTTGCCCTACAGAATAATTCAGGGAGGTAAAGGAGGAGTGGATAGTTGGATAAGAAAAGGGAGACAGATGCAAGAGGCTTGTGTAGACCAGGGAAGTGAGAAGACTTCTTCTGTGATTGAAGAAACCTGGTAGGGTCAGCAGACAGATGAAGCACGTGGCAAAACTGCAGTGAGCAAGCTAGCAAATTGGCAAGTGAGTCAGCCAGCAGTTTCTGAAGGATTTGGGTTTGCTGTCAGGCAAAACCAAACTGGCAGCAGAACACTGGCACAAATTTTGAGGAAGTGATTAGAGGCTATAAAGGTGCCAGCAGGACAACTTTTGTTTTAAGAAAAAGAATTCCTATGTAGCCATTTCTGTTTGAAAAACCTTAGTTTATTGAAGATTTCTTCATACAGAAATTATTCTGTTTCATTGATCATTCCCTCAATTTGAATTTTTTCCCCCTAATTCTAATAGTTCAGTTTCCTTTTTAAATAAAGCTTAAAACTGTGCACGGTGCTGATGATTAATGTGCTGGTTATTTGTAAAAGACATAATGATTTTTCATGTTTAATTTTTATTCCTTGTTCATTTCCTTTTAATTTCTAGCACTGTGCTTGGGGAGACTTGGCAGTGTTTTATTGAGCACTGGGATATTTTCATAATTGCCCTAGTTTTTTGAAGTAACTCACAGATCTCTTTCTTAACTGGCAGCAGTTTCTGCTGCTGTCATGTGCAGATAATGTAGATTTATTTTCTCTGTTTTGTTTCTCTGCAAGTTCTCACAAGGTAACAATTGCAGTAAGAGGACTAAAGTGAACTAACAAAGAAACCAGTATGAAAAAAATACAGTTTTATGAAACACTTTCCAAGGCCTGTGGGGTTTTTAAATATAGTTTCTAAATAAATTATAGTATTTATAGTATATATATTTTTCTTACCTCCTTGACCATTAAAACTAAATCTCTTCTACTCTATTGATAACACCACAGATCTGTTTCAAGGCACCTGGAAACAGATTATGAGCTGTCAGCATGCATACCACACCAAGTGTGGGGTCTGAAATAAGAAATGAAAATCTGTCTTGGTCAAGCATAACAGGTTCTGCATATTATCCAACAGAATATTTTCATACTGACTTCAGAGAACCTGCTTAGAGCTTATGTGATCTTTCAGGTTGTTTGGATTTTTTTCTTTGCCCCTTCTTTTCTGGGCTTTAGCAGCCAATAACTTCCTAAATTTGTAAATTATTATAATTGGTGTATGGGTTTTGTATTATCCAGTGGGCATTGAATTCTGCTACAGTGAAAAACATGGTCTAATATAAAGATACCTAAACTGGTGATTGTTTAATTATGTTCTGTTAGATGAGTGCATACTTGTCACATGCTAAATTTTGTTGAATTTAATTATTTTTAACAATATTTTTTTTTCCTTACAAGAGAGAGGGCTCTTTCGTTTTAAGTTCTCTAGTAAAGTGTTTATTTAGGGCTTGGTCCTTTGTGACAATCTCCTAGTGTTGTATTTGGTGTGTACAGGTTCATCCTTTGATGACCAGAAATGTTAATTTGCACAATATTCCATTTTAAGCAGTGTCTTGATTTGTTCATTGTATTTTTTTCTTTAGTTATGCTTTTTTCAATCAGTACCTAACACCTCTTGATATCAACATAAATAAATAACCTATTTCACAGAAGGCAGACTTGAGTCAAGTCTGGGAAAGCAGTGTTTTTTAGATTTTCTGTTTCCATGCTAAAGTGGAATATTAGGTTTCTTGTGTTTTCAGGAAGAGCTCAGAACACATGCCAACTTTTGTGGTCACAATATACAAGACCAGGGAACAATTGGACTTGAATATCAGGGCTTAATTTTTTTCTAAGCTCTATTTACTCAATTTTCTGTGCTTTAATGTTAACAACAGTGAAACTTGGGTACCCTTAGTGAAAGAATCTGGTTTGACCAGAAGAGGTTTGGTTAGAGCATGCTTACCTGGGCAATGGATTTACCCCCACAGTTTTTACCTCCTGTTTATTTCTTGTCAAACTGAAAAAAGATACTAACTTTCTCCTTGTGTGCTTATTAGAGAAGACTAGTATTTATTTCAGAGCAGTTAGTCTGAAGAAAAAATGCTTTAAAAATATTCAAGTAATTGCTGTGAAAGTTTATGCTCTACCAGCGACATCAAAGGCAGGATAAAGCCTTCACAACCAGCTACAAAGCTGTTTAATCTTATTAGATGTTCTCCATCACCTAACATGCACAGAAGCATGAATTTTGCTACAGATGTGCTGTTACTAGTCTTATTGCATCAGCTGGTTACCTAAGGAACAGAGCCCCTTTACAGTAAATATTAATCCTTTTGGGGCATGGAAGTAATACATTTACCAGAAACCATTATCTGCTGCTGGTATTGCTGACAAAGTAGTCATAGTCCTTGTAGGCCTGTTCATGGGTACATAGGTGGGGATTGGAAAATTGTAAACAGTTCTGAAAAGGGGTTGGTAAATATTTTAAATCTCTCTGGGGATGAAAAAAAGTGTAGCTATTAAACTCTTCAGCTGTGTTTGCATTAGTCTTGCAAATAGACATTGTTGTTTGTTCTAAGTGATTTTTTTGCAGTGAATATTGACTTCTGAACTTAGAAAACCAGCAAGGTCAATGGAGGCCAAAATTCTGACTGTTTAATAGCAATAAGGAATGGAAATGTTATTTAATCACCATTTTCTTATTAACACAATTGTTCAATGTTTGTCAAAACATGAAGTGTGACAGCTGTTTCTTTTCCAAGTCCTTTTGTAATCTGAAGAATTTTAATTAAGAAATACCATTCAGTTTCACCCTTCTATTCTTGTTGGAGTTCAAAGGTTCCATACTGAGCTCTGTCATTCTTTTGGATAAGATTGGATTGACCTGGCTTCTCCTGCATTTAATTGACATTTCCTGGTATTGTTTCTGGATCCTCTGGATTCAAGATTACAAGTCTTGGACATAGCTGAATGATCTGTCACACTGAATGCTGAAAATGGTAATTTTTGTTAAGTGTTGTCAGGAATGAACCCTAAACAGGCACTTCTTTCTCATTGCAGGATGTTCAGGGTGTGCTTGTGTACACAGGAAGGAATCAAATTAGATGGCACATTTTTGTCAAAGAGGAGTTCTGGGTTTGCATCAGTTCTTATGTGAGCTACACATAGGGACCAATGACAGGAGAGTGAATTTGGGTTTTATCAGTGAACCAACAATCATGCATCATTCTAAATAAAGTCAAGTGTGTGTATGATGGATGGATGGATTGTGGGATAGATGAGGGATACTGTTTTCCCATCTTGCAGTTTCTGTTTCAGGTCTGAACTCTGAATTTATATTATTCTCTGTATTTGATTTCAGAAGAAATAATGCAGGTGACAGAGAGAAGGCACTACAAGTTATGCTTCAAGTCCTGCAGACATGTGATCACCCTGCTCCAGACATGTTTTGCTTATGTGGAAGGATCTACAAGGATATGTTTCTTGATTCTGACTGTAAAGATACCAATAGTCGAGATCATTCCATTGAATGGTACCAGGAAAAAAAAAACAACACCAAAAAAATCTGTTTAAAAGAATTTTCAGACTTTTAACTTCTGGATATGAAAAGCAGGGCTGTAATAGTTAAAAGATCAGCTGTTCTCTGATTTTTTTTTTTTTCAGCTTATCTGTTTTTCAGGGTCCTGTATGAATAAGTGGTTTACTGAGCATCAGATCTTTGTACATGTATTTTCTTCCTTCTCTTTATAAACTCTTCTGGAAATTGAATGATCCACTTTATTGGGAGGGATGTTGACTAACCTGTGTCTTTCCTGAGGAAATATATAATTAATGTGTCTTAAGGCCAAAATGAAATACAAGTGAGATCATGGAGTTATGTTAGTCCTCTGTGCAAGGATGGTTTCCATGCTAGATCCCCAGGAAATGCAATGATCTACTGTATATAAGGAAAAACAGTGATAAACTGTGTTATAAATTTTCTTTAGACATTAAGGCATGCATATGCATGCAGGCACTCACTGACATACTGTTCATATAGATATGTTTGTATAATCATACTGCTGACTACAATAATTTTAGCAAGGTGGGTTTGAACTGTAATTGTGCAATATTCTCCCCCACCCCCTCTTTTCCCTACCATGCAACATGGGTGGGTAGCAGTGTGAACTTGAAGCTTCAGGTAGATCTCTTGATCCCAGGTAGTGGCAGGCATTCAGCCTGTGTCAGCTGTGTCTCAGTTACCTTTAATGAATATGAAGCTTTAAAACAAAGGGTTTGGGGCCATTGGTGCCAACTAGCCATATAATCCTTACAGTAAATCAATAGCTTAAAATACCTACCAACACTTTGCAATATTTCAGTTCTAAACAATGAGATGTGAGTTCTTGACTCTTCTCTGCAGGTATCGCAAAGGATTTGAACTCCAGCCAACTCTCTATTCTGGAATTAACCTTGCAGTTTTGCTGCTTGTTGCAGGACAACAGTTTGAAAGCTCAATGGAACTAAGAAAAATAGGTAAATAGCCACTCACAATGCCACAGACAAGTTTTCTGCCTCTCTCCTTATGAAGAAAACAAAATACTTACAGTGATGGGTTGCACAGTCACAAGGGTGGTTCAGGCTTTTTCGTGGTGGGTCCTGGATGGCAGTCTAAAGCACAGGGATCTCAATGGCACATTTTCCTTCTTGCTGCCTTGGAGCAGCTTTCTGGTATAATAGCCCATCTAAAGGGCCCCAGAGACTGGAGAACAAGAAAGGACCAACTTCAGCACCATATGTAAACTACCTTTACTGCACCACAGAGATTATCCCTGAAGAACCAACAGGGCACAAAAAGAGGAAGAGACACTGTGGCCCAGTTCTCCTCAGGAGTGCCAGGAAAGGGTCTCTCTTGTCACTGAATTGAGAGATCCACAAGAAGTATTGCCTGGAAGGACCTACCACGAGAGTTACTTGTTGTCTACTTAGAGTCAGTCACATCTTCCCTGTGTGTGCTAACTAAAACACATCACTTTACATTTACAAAGAAATCTCATAATAGAAACAGATATGCAGATCTTCCTAGGGAGATGATAGTTGAACATTATATTTGGAATCTGGTCTTGTCTGAAATGCATATTTGAGCCTTAAATGTTAAGAGTGCAAAGGTGACTTTAAATCATTCCTCTGACCCTGCTCTGGGGTGGACTTGTGTGAACCTCTAGCCATGGGTCTCTTGCAGTAAGTGCAGATGAGGACACAGATTTGTGCATCTTACACTGAGGATCAGGAGGCAGATAGCCCAGACAGGAAGTAAAAGGTTTTTCAGTCCTGTGTCATAGGAGTTCTGTACTGGAGGTATGATTTGTAGAACCTGCAATGTGCAATGTTGTTTTCTGGGGAAAACTTACTCCTCCTTATTTTCATCAGTAATGCTAATCAAGTCTTAAATTAGTCTTTTACTGATCAATTTACCAGTAAAAAACACAAATGAGTGTTTTACTGATAGAAAATTGTGGTTTCCAATTGAAATTTTACAGGTGTACGGTTAAACAGTTTATTGGGAAGAAAAGGAAGCCTAGAAAAAATGAACAATTACTGGGATGTGGGACAGTTCTTCAGTGTGAGCATGCTGGCAAATGATGTTGGTAAAGCAGTACAAGCAGCAGAGAAGCTTTTTAAGCTGAAACCTCCAGTGTGGTATGTGGTAGAAGGCTGTTGCTCAAGTACTAAACTCTGGGGAAATACACAAATTTTAGAAATTTTGCAGTCACATGGATAACTTAACTGGATTTTTCCATCTTAGATTGATTGCAACTCAGACTTTATGCTCTGTTCTTTTATTATGAGAAGGAAGAGGGAAGGTGAAAAATTAAGTTATCTAACATTGTCAGGTTATATCCCATTGAAACACGTATTTTATAAGAAAGAATTTGGATATTAGTAATGACTCCTTGTGAAGCAATTGTGAAAAATTGTGAATCCCATTGTTTTCAGAGTTTAGGTAGCTGCTGCTTCCCTCCACCATCTTGTAGTTCATCATATCCTGTCTAATCCCCATGTAACTACTTGTGTAACTATACCCATTTGCAAAAAGCTATTGTTCATGAACATCCATGTGAGTTTATGACTCAAGGCTTTGTCTAAACTTGCTGTTCTTTCCAGAAATCTGTAAAAATCAACATTACCATTTCCATTGTGGTAGCTTTTAAAACACATTTAATTTTGGGTGTCTAAGTCAGTGAAGTGGTTTTAGAATCTGGTTTTCTTTCTGTTAACTCACTAATTCAATACGTTCTAGGTACTTGAAATCATTAGTTCAGAATCTGATACTAATTCAGCGTTTCAAGAAACTCACCATAGAACATTCTCCTAAGCAAGAAAGACTGACTTTCTGGCTAGATATAATTTTTGAGGCAACGAAAGAAACAACTAATGGACTGAGATTTCCAGTAAGATGTTATGTCCAAACAAGTATTGTATGTTTTATGTTTCTGGATAGGATATTACAAGAATTGGAAGACTCTAAACATAATACTTAAAAATTTAAGTGCATGTTGTTTCACTGCATGAACCAAACCCCTGTACTTTGTTAATCTTTATGTTATAAAAAAATTAACCCACCAAACTAAATGCATTCTAAGAAATACTTGTAAGTCTCCTATAGCAAATTATGATACTGCTATTCTCTTGTTCATAAGAACACAGACTTTTCCTGCCTGGTCTTGGCCTCCTGTCTCCCTTGAAAATATTTTAGGTCTTACTTCAAAATTACCTTTTGTCTATGTCTGAAGATACTGTAGTGTATTAGCTACTAGTTTATTAAGGAAGAATGTTCTCTGTCTTCAGGTTTTGGTGATAGAACCAACTAAAGTCTACCAGCCTGCCTATGTTTCAATCAACAGTGAAGCAGATGAGAGCTCTCTGTCTTTGTGGCATGTCTCTCCCCCTGAAATGGTAAAAGTGTCAGCAAGTTTGTTAAATGTACTGATTAATTTTACAGAAAGTAATTTTTTACATGTAGACTTTGGAGCACTTTACAATAATTTTAAATTTGCTACATTTCTGTGAAGCCCAAGCCTTAGCATCTCTTCTGCAGATGCAAAAGTTGACATTTTACAGAGAAAGTAAAAGGACAGACTGTGGTTAGAAATCAAATGATTCTGATGTCATTCAGATTTAACTTTTCTTGACCATGTCTCTTAGAAGTGCATGGTATATTTGGTCTGCTCATAATATTTCTCATTAGAATTTGTGATTTTAGTTAAGGTGCAGGTCAAAGATTAAAAGTAAAGATAAAGCCCAGAATTGTGTTCATTGTTTTAGGCATTTTAAACTTCTACAGCTGTAATATTTGAAACTAGAAAAAGTGGCCCGTGACAAGTAAGTGTCAAGAAATAAAATATTGGGTGTCTTGGATTATTGGATAAGGCACAGGGGACTAGGCACAGGATTAGGCACAGTTAGGACAATGTCAACTCTTAAAAATGGGAAATAATTTCAGTTTCACATTGAAAGACTTGAAATCCGCAGTGTGTTTTGCCATACTTTCTTAGTATGAGAACAACATAGATGGAGAGTGGACCAAAAGCCTAGAGATAAAGTGTAAAAGAAGCATGTTGGAGCAGGACAAGACCATGTAATTACCTGTATCTGTGAACAGTTTTTCCTTTTAAGGAAAGCACATTTTAATACTTCACTGTTTCAGGTGAATGTGTCTGACACAACTTTGCTTTGTGGAATAAATTTTGGGTGCATATCTGACATTGCTAGAAAAGATCCAGCTTGTAGCTATAATTAGATTTATGGAGGGCTGCACTCCTAGACACAGGCTCTCCTTCCTCTGTTTTGCCTCCATTGTGTTCCCTGGGCCAAAGCTGTTGGCTCAAAACCTCTTAGGGAGACTGGTGAATTTCCCTTTTAGCCTAGATAAGAGTAGGACATAGTCTGCTCCATGTTTAATGTGAAATGTAGATGTATTGCACCAAAACATAACGTTTGGTAAATTGTGCTGCACAACTTATTCTTCAAGTTGAATTTACATGAGGAAATGTGGTCTTTGCTTCTACTCTGTGCCATTTATATTCATTTTTTACTCAAAATGAAGTAAAAATAGCAATGTATGTATAAGCTATTTACTCAGGTATTAATCTTATTTCAAAATATGGGAGCAGGGGGGCAAAAGAAAGAGAGAAAGAAGGAAAGAGAGAGACATGTTGGAAAGCCTTTCTTTTGCTTACCATGCTGTGACTTTGTTTTCGATATTAAGTCATTAAACTGTGATTCATTTTATCCCTTTGTTCTTTACAGAAACAGATTCATGAATGGAATTTTACAGCTTCTTCCATTAGGGGAATAAGGTTTGTATATCAGTAAACATTTCAGTGTCTTTTTGTGTTTGTTTTATATTTCCCATAAGTGCAAAATCTGGATTTTACCTTAAATCTCTCTCTTTCAATGACCTGTTATAAAAGCTTGTTCTGTCCAGCTTGGCTTGGAACATCAGAGAAGAGTTTGCCTTTCCATGCTCTGTCAGAGCTGTACATTTCTCATAGGAGCACTCAGATCTGAGAGGGTTATTGGGTATCTGTGTTCTCTGGGAGACTTTTTTGTTTTCCATTGTGTAACTGATTTTTGTAACAGTTTTTTTTTCTAAATGTTTCACTGAAGTTATTGCCATCTCTGCATTTAAAAACATGGAGGGCAGAAGGGAAGAAGAACCCTTAGTGCTTCTTGCTTGCACATAAGTGAAAGAAGACTTTGTTTTTCTTTAAGTAAATGAAACCATAGTATCTGTTTTCTGTATGGAATTCAGAAATGCTTCTGATATGGCTTTATTTAAATACTTGCTAGCTAAAACTTGAATTATTAGAGAACTAACAAATGAGGCATAAATGTCGTTTTTGCTAAGGACAGAAAATAATTCTTAAGCTGTAAGTAGACTACTAGTAGAGTTTATCAAGGACTAACCTTTAAATAGTTAAGACAGTTCCATTTTGTGATGCTTAGATCAATGAAAACGCTAGGCACAAGTAAATGGGTCAAAATATTAGTACCAAAAAAGATCAGAATATTATATAGAAAGAAGAGGATTGTTCTGAGAACTGAAAGGAGAGAAAGTATTCACGTTTGGTGTTAATAACTGCAAAATCCATGACTACATTTAGAAAGTAGATTATGTATGTTAAGTTGGGCTGCTTTGCTGCCAGTAGGGTGAAGGACAGAACACTAGGAGAGGAAAAAAATTAAACTTACCTCTTCTCTGAATTATGCAGACTGCAGCTAAGAACCAGAGGAACTGGTAGTTCAGGGAACAGTTTAGGGAACATCAGGTGGGCTTTTGCCTTCTCTCTGAGCTCCTGAGTGTCTACACTGGTGGTTCTGGCCTTTCTAGGGACATAAATGGCTGTTGTTTGGGGCCACTTTTGTGGCTGCATAAGCTTAAGTGCATGACAAACCTTCTGATTCAAGAGCAAGAAGAAATTCAGAGACTTAATGGGTTCTGTAGTTCTGAAAGGAGAGGGCTTCTAGGCTTTGGTCTTGACTAAGAGTGCCTAAAGTTTTAGGTCTCAGGTTTGCCTTCCCCGAACTTGCGTAATTTGCCTAAGCAAGTAAGCTCAGTGAAGTATTTCTCTGACTAATATGAGGGGTGGTTAAAAACCTGAAACTGTGGGTTTGAACATAAATTCTATCTAACTTCAGTCTTTTCTTCTAAAAAAAAGAGCAGACTTTGGTTTAAATTTTACATGGTATTTTATTCTGTTACTCCAATGCAATGTGAATTACTGAAGTCTGTGGAACTGATTGAGAGTAATTCACCATAAAGTTTCTGTACCACATTAATTACCTTCACTCAATAAAATGCACAGAAATTAATCTTTGAGAAAGATAATTTTAATCAAAAGGAAGCAAGCAATTAATTTCATTTGCTTTGATTTTTAATCATTACTGAATGATTAAAAATCACTGTATTACAAAGCTCAAAGAAGCAATCTTTTTTAAATTTATTGGAGTTAGAGGTTTGCTTTGTATGTGACAACTTTAAATTACTATCCTTTTGAAATTGCTTTCCTTTAAAAAAAATTGTAGTCTCAGTTAAATATATTCTGTCAAAATTCTTAAACTGTGTTTATACTAGCCAGTTCATCTTATATGCCCCATACATGACCACGTTAAAATGTAGTACTGTTACTTAGGTAATGTCTTGACTGTCCTATATTTGCTCCTGGAAGAATCACCTTGCTTTGTCTGATGTGTGCTTGTCTGACTTTTTAGACTGGAAATTGCTGTACTAAGTGAAACTAAAGAATAGCATAGTTATTATTTTCACATATTTCTAGAAAAGTTTCCAGGCAAAATTTGGATTTTTTTGAACATTTTTGAGGTAGCCCTTAATAGTGCTTCAACAGGCAACATCAATTGGTCATGCAACATGAGGTAACTTTGCTTAAGTGTGCTGTCACGTATTTTAAGTGACTGACTCAGCAGAAGATATGCAGAATAGAAGAGTTTGAGCAGATCAGGCAAGAATCTAAGAAATTTTGTTAACTTAAGGCACAAAAATACCTTAAGAAGTCTAACAACTTGGGATTATGTAGCAAAATACTTCAGTGCAAATGGTTGGCATAAGAGGTTAATTCTTAGATTTATTTTCATATTGATACTGTGTTTTGTGGCATTTCACTTTTTGCTTCAGTGCATTTATATGGGATATATATGACACAGCACGATATGCAATAAATAATCTTTTTCAGAATTATTACTGCAATTCAGAGTAAATATTGGTCATCCCAAAACTTGGTTGTCAGTTTAAGGCCATAAAAAGTATAGCCTGAGAAGGATCTGTTATACTATTGCTATTTCCCAGGTCAGTTTTTTTTTTTTTTGTAGAAGCAATGGAATTATAAAAACCTTAAGTACTTTTCAGTCTTTAAGGAAAGGTTTTCTGGATAGCTAAAGTAGTGTCACAGCAATTCACTTTCCATTGAGGTGGCATCAAGTACTAAGGAGTCTGTTGGAATTGGGTAAAAGCAGAAGTGGAGGTGAACAACAAACCAACCTCACTACATGTCAGTATTGTACCAAAGTAAGCAGCAGCTTATTTATCACAATGGAAATAGGATCATAGAATATGTAAATAAGCTAAAAACTTCTAGTTATAAGGAAAATATATATAATTACATACTGCTTCTCTCAGGTGATTCACTGTGAAAACTATATTTCTTAAGTGTTCATAATTAAAAAGAAACCCCTCCTCATTGCCCTATTTCTTACAATAGTTATATCCAAAATAACATTTTCCTAATGTGAATTTTACAGCATTTCCAAGTTTGATGAACGGTGTTGTTTTCTTTATGTCCATGATAACTATGATGACTTTCAAATCTACTTTTCTACAGAAAACCAATGTAGTAGGTGAGTTCAGTTTGTGTGGGTGTTGCATGCCTCATCTATATCCTAAATAAAATTGATTTCATAAAGATTGAAAACCAATATTTTTGCTTGAGAAACAGATTATTTATTTCTTCACTTATTTTTTCTTGATGAAGAAGGAATATAAACTCGATGATGCTTAAGGTGATTAGAGCACCCATTATACTTCCTGTGTAATTCTGGTTAGTTTATCTTCAAATCATTATGTCTGAAGAAGCCTTAACCAGTTTAATCTAAATTACAGCTAATATCTTATTTTTTTAATCTTGGCCATGTCATGTAAGGTGCTACATTGTTTCATGTTCCCTTTTGTGTCTTTCAGTTTGATTTAAATGAGTGTATCTCAGTGTAACAAGAAATTCTAACTTACATAGTGTCAGAGATCCATGTTACTGGAGTTAAATGTTTTCTGATGATCTGTTGTCTCTAAAAAGTAAGCAGGCTAACTGAATTTTAGGCCTAAATCTTTACAGACTAAATTCTGCCTTATGACTGATAGTTGCAAATACACCTTCTGAATGATGTAGGAGGGAGTTGTTAATACACTTAGGTTTTGGAGCATAATGGTATATTCACTATTTCTTGCAATAATTACTACTTATGTATTACATGGAATAAACTCAGGTTAAAGAAAATTAGTAGCTTTGCAGAGTGCATTGCATAAAAGGTAGGAAACACTAAAATTAATGTTACCTCCTCAGCCTTAATTTGGCAGTGCAATTTGTGTGTCATGAAACATGGCCACGTTTTTCCTGCCATATTCAGTGTGCTGCAGGAGTCAGTTCAAGAGATGTCTCTGTTATTTAATGAAAGAGACGTGAGAGATGAAATTATTAATATTTTTAAAATGTTTAAGTAATTGTTAACAATTTCTTACAGAATTTGAAGAAAAATGAGTGGCTCAGGCAGGGAACTACAGGAAAAAATGTTCTTGTACTTAAGTATCTCCACCCCAGAGAACTAGAAATTAGTTAAAACTCTCTTTCTAGCTACATTACTACTTTTATAATTTTAGCTTTCTGAATGCCTGACAAAAAGCTACAACATCTGATTTTCTGAAATACTGAGTAATCACACTTGCAGCCACACATGTACTGAAAAAGTATTTGAGTTGAATTTACCAAGATTTTACTATGCAATTGCAATAACAAGTAACTATTAGGTTCTGCTACAGCAAACATAATAATTTTATAAATAGTATAGGCTTTTCAGTTGTGTTTGATGTTCTTCATCATTTAAAATGGGATAAATATGGAGAAAGTCAGTAATAAAAACAAGCTGTGAACATACTAGTCAGTTTATTAGCTTGAAAGCAATGCCAAGCTTGCAAGAATCAGTTTAATCTGCTTCCAAAAGAGTATTCTTCTTTGATCTTGTGCTTTGTATTTCTTTTTTTAGATTCTGTGGTTTAGTGAAAGAAATTTTGTCTGATGCAGTTGGTAGTACTTTGGAACTAGAAGGAGAAATAGATGGAGACACATTAGAGGTATGTCAAGGATAAAAGATCTGAGAACTCTGAAAGTTGTTCTCAGTCTTCCCTGCACTTTCATATTGGTAAAATAGAAAGATAAACAGCATTTAAACTCCTTAATTGTATATGCAATTTAAATTCTTTCAAAATTATTTGTACATGAGATTTGCATTCATTTGAAAAGACACATTTTTAATGAAGTGGGTCTGTTACTACTGTAAACTGCATAAATCCTTAATGAAATGTGTTACTGTGTTTGTATTCTCTTGTAAACAGTTTATAGATAAGAATCAACTGTCACTTGCTGGCTCAAGTGGATAAAAAAGATAAAATATTAAATAAATGCTAAGAGAAAGCCATTACAAAGGTAGTTTAGTTTTTCTACCTGGTACTTGATACCATTACTACTACAGGTAATTTGATTTGACAGGCTTCTGTCCCAGAGATATTGCAGGTATTTAGGATCAGATTAATACACTGTACTTTTTTCTTATCACTGTAACATCCAGGTTAGGAATCCAGTAGCTGTAGGCTTTCTTTCTGGTTAGTACAGAGAGGAAAAAAAGAGAAGCAACCAACTTGTAAAGAGTTATTCACATTTCATGTGGCCTCAGGCTGGGAGAGGTGAATCCATGTCTTCATAAGAGAAAGTGTCTCATAGCAGATGTCCACATTAAATACATAAACCTGTAGTTATTATTCTTCTTTTTATTTGTTTTGAAATCTGAAAAGCCACCATAGAAGGTAGGCTGTAAGTTTTATTTGTGGACAAGCAAATTTAATCGGTCAATTAATGAGCATGAAAACCCTCCTGTGGCTTGTTTGAGCTGGGCATCTTTCTGATTGTGTCTCATTCCAGCAATTCTCTTAGGCCGACCATTCAGGGCAGCTGTTCATGGTAGTGAGCTTTTGTAGGACTTGAGGCTTCAGGGGATGAAAAAGAAAATATAGAACTCTCTGCTGTACTGCTGAATGTAGTTTCATAAAGTGGGAAAGATGAGTTTTTGCACTGGGGTTTGTTTGGCCACAGAATTCTTTCCTCATGCGGAAAGGACAAACACGCACATCTGCTAAGCCCAGTTTAATACAGCCATCTGTGGTCTTGACAGAGCTTGAGGGCTCTGCCTTGGTACAGACAGGGTATTAACTATAGCTGCAGATCTTTATATTACATAATTATGCATGCAGCTAATAGCAGGGCTATCTCCACACAGCACAGTCTGTTCAGCTGTGTCACAGTCAGAGGATGTGAGCTCATTGTGGCTTGAGCCTTTTAAAAACTAAACTGAAAAAATCACTTGTCAATGCATAGCAGGAAGCAATCCTGCATGAATGAATGACTCATGGAGATGTGACTACAGAAATTAATTTTAAATCTTTGAGCTATATCATTCTACCTATCTTGAAGTTTTCACTGCTATCACCTTGTACTTACTGTCTTAGCTTGTGACAATGAAACAGAAATCAGGATTTCTGAAGGGGAGAAATAATTAGTTTAGTGTATAAATGAAGAAAGACAATGCCTTTCTGCAGCTTAAGATCTTACATTTAAGTGACAATGAGAAAAAAGCGACTTTATGTGGTCTTGATGGGTTCCACTAATACAGAGAAAACAATTCTTACTGCTAATAAAACAGTTGTTTGTATTTGGGGAAGAGGAAGAAATGACCTTCTGCAAAGTCTGGGGCAAGAAAATCTGATTTCAGTCAGAATCCTTAAAAGCATGTTGTCACTAGGGGTTGTGTATTTTATGTATATAGTTCAGTCTATTTTACAGCTAGCAAGTATTTTGAAGGAGTGTGAATGCTGCAGTTCCTTCAGCCTCGGGGTATTTGCTTCCATATATTGTTAAGAAGAAGTTCCTATTACTTTAAGAATACCTGCTGTACCCCAGTTTGATTATCTACAGAACACTCTGCCTTACAGAAGGTCAGATATGAACACTTGTTTACTTGTACCTACTGGTTGGATTTCACAGCCAGTGGATCACTTATTCAGATGTTTGGCAACAGCAGTGGTTTATTCAATATTTGTAGCTGTTGGGACAAGAAGAGGCAAATGTAAAGTGACATCAAGTATATTCAAGTCTATTAAACTGTCTACTAACTAGCATTGAACTCTAAATACCAACAATTTTCATGTATCCTAGGACCCAGACTGGAGAACATAGATTTCTCCACGGTAATTAAAGGGTTGGCTTAGGACCAGTGTATTGCAGATGGGGTTGCTGTCAATCCTAAATTCTGCAATGTGACTGCTGTCTTTTTTTTTGCACAGTTTTATGTCATATGATAGCTGTGAAAGCTGGATGTGCTCCTACCAAAGAACCTGGCAAGTTTTGCATATGGCGTTTGGGTCAGTTATGCCTATCGTGTAACGAGATTATGTTGTGAACTGTGAAGTGCTGAAATGCGGTAAATGGAGCTGTGCTAAAGCTGTGCTTGCTCCAGTTTAGTTCCACTGAGCAGAATATGCTGTTAGGATAAGTGACAGACGGCTTTCCTTTAGCACATTCCATACAGCAGCATGGAACTTGCCATTTTTGTTGAGGTGAAGAGGGGGAGTGGGGATACTGCGGCAGCAGAGCTGCAGTGTGAACTGGGAAGGCACATCAAAGAAATTCTCCAAGGCTGCCTTCTTGTCACAGAGTTACATTGGACAATGCAGAAAAAGTAGTCATTGACAGAAAAGTCAGTAGTTATGGCCCTTGTAAAAAGTTTTGTTGTTTTTTTTAATAGAGAAATCACATGAGGCCACAGAGAATACCCTGCAGTTTTCCTATATGGGATATCCTCTTGGATGTGGGAAGATAGGAGGGGAGAGCTGTGTACTCCTGACAATATTTGAAACTATGAAATTGTCTAGTTCCTTTCATCCTTCATAAGTTCCCTGATTTGAATCATGGATATGCTGTTCAACCCAACTTCCATAAGAAATTTGGTTTTATATAGTGTCTGGGGTACGCTTTCATCAAGCATCATTCGCTCCTTTAGAGTAGGAGAGTTCTGTCACAAGGTCACTATATGAGGTGGTGTAAATTAGTGTAACTTTACTGAAGTCAGTGAACCAGCATTGAGTTATTCAGATGGAAATACGACCCAGCAAGTTTCAGCAGCAGTAGAAACCACCATTATTTTAAAAAATAATTTGTCGACAAGATGAACATTTTTTCTGCCCTTTGGAAAAATCTCATGGTGAGAGGGGATGTTCTGGGATGACTATATGGTCCAGTTACTTTTATCTATTCATTAAACCACAGGTTTCAGAATTTTAGGTTATGTTCCATATATTTAATGTTCTGAAGGCTCTGTCAGCAGTTCTTAGAGACAATACATGAACGGGTCCTTTTGACAGCAATTTTTCATTGGATTTGGTTTATTGGTATGTTCCCTGTTTGGATGATTACATCTTTCTCAAAGCTGGTTAAGGAAGATTGTATTACAAAGCAAGTAAGATGGAAATTCTACAAGTTGTGTAAAGCACAAGGCTGGTGGATAACCTGCTGTCCTACAGCTGCACTGCAGCAACACCTTTGTGCTGTGCTAAACTGGCAGTAAGGCTCTCAGTAATGTCAAGTGTTAGTGATAACAATTTCTGTGCTGCTTTGTTTATCTTTTCTGCTTGCAGTATGAATATGATTATGATGAGAATGGTGAAAGGGTAGTTCTAGGGAAAGGTACTTATGGAATAGTTTATGCTGGAAGAGACCTTAGCAACCAGGTCCGAATAGCCATCAAAGAAATACCTGAGAAAGACAGCAGGTAAGACCTAGTTCATTGTTATATACACACTGTGAACAAAAATGCAGTTCTTTTTTGAAAATTTGGCTCTTCTTAGCATGTGTTTCTGTGTGGTTAGTTTATAAATTGCCAGTATACCTAAATTCAATTACTATTTCCTCCTACTATCCAAAAGTACCTTTTTGAGAATAAAGACTTTGTATTTTTTGGGAAAGTATATGATACATATCATAAATAGGACAGTTTAATAATTAGTATTTGTATCTTACATTCCAGGAGACATTGGGTTTAGGTTGCAGTTGCATGTCATTTGTATTCTTTTTGAGGAGGGTGAAAAGCATGAGAGGAGCTCTGGAATCAAAGACAGGGCTATGTATTGATACAGAAAACACTCATATAAATTCTTGGAGGGCATGTTTCTCCAGCAGAGTTCCTCTGAGATCTGTCTCTGTACTTTTTTGGAATAGGCAGTGAATGACACTACATTTTAAGGTTGTGGACAAGATGTTTGCTGAGAATTGGAGTGGTATCCCTAAGATCCATTCCGTTGTCAAACTAGCATTTTAGCATAGCCTAGAATCTTTTCCTGCATGATGAAATAATCTTTGGTTCTTTTTTTTTTTTTCTTTTTTTTTTTTTAATAGGTATTCTCAACCTCTTCATGAAGAGATAGCACTGCACAAATATTTAAAGCATCGGAACATTGTCCAGTATCTTGGATCTGTTTCAGAAAATGGGTACATTAAGATTTTTATGGAGCAGGTGCCAGGAGGTTTGTATCATGCTGAGTTTGGTCTGCCAAAGGAAAAGCATTTGGGACTCCAAACTGATTGAAAGCAATAGATAAGCACTTAATGTGTTTGTGCACTCTGTATGGCTTTTATGTTGGGATGTTAACTGTATAAGTCCTTTTTCTCATAGAAAGAGTAAATTTGAAGAATATAGGTCCCTGTACCCTCTCCCCTTTCTATAATAATTCTAAACCTAGAGAGAAGTCATTAAAAGTATATGGTTTCAAATACTCATGTGTTAAAAAATAGTGGAGTTAGAGCTGTACAGACCATTGAGCTCAAGTGTCTGAATGATGACTGGAGCTTTCAGTGTAAGTTTGTCTTTGAGCAGTAGCACTGATAGAACAATTAAGTACTGTTATCTAACTGCTGTGTACAAAGGACTGCTATTCCCTAAGTTATATATTCTCCTATCTCTAGATTGGAGATTAAAGTGAAATGTGTTCCTTGCTCATAATTTCCAGTTTCACTCTTCTAGCCTTCTCTGCTGGAGGAAGAGGATGTAAAATCTCTTTGTAACCTCTCTGCCTTGTTTCCATCTCCATTTTGCTATTTACTCTTCAGAGTCAAGGATGTGTCAGAATTAGTGTTAGATTTTGCATTATTTTAATTTGCAAAGAAAAACAGAAGTAAGAAAAATGGGAGGAAAGGTTCAGGTTTTCTAAGAAAATTCCAGACAAAGTGTAATTAAATGCATCCAGGGCATTTAGGGATGTAGGGAAATTATTTAACTTTTGAATCTTTGTGACCTTCTCACCTGACAGCTGAGACACTGTGACCTGCATGACTCATGCAGATGTGATGAAATTATACCAACACTTCCACTTGTTTTCCCACACTTGTTCACAGTGTCAGCTGGTGTTGTTTCCTGTTCATATATGCACAATAAAGTTTGCCGTGATTAGTTGCTAATGGCAAGATATTACTGAACCAATTTTGATATTTTAAACTCTGTAGCTAGTCTTAAAAAGGAACCAGCTGTTCAGATTATGAGATTCTTTGAGAAAACTTTACTTTAGAAAGCTGTCAGTTCCTTTAGCTGAATTTTTCTGGCCTTAAGTAGACCTACTGTACTTAGTTTATTTTGTGCTGAATAAGTAAAACTGTTTTTTATTTTGCCCCATGATTTAAATATTTGTGTTCTTTAAAGATTAGTTTTATTAGAATTGGGGATGTGTAGATGGCCCGTCTCCTACTCTGAACATCCATTCAAGGGTTTTTTTCAGGAGCTTTCTTTCCTGTCTCTGAATATTGCCAGAAGTTGATGCCATATTTGTAAAGAGAAGGCTCTTTCTGATGTAGATTCTATCCTCCCTGCCTCAAGAAAATCAGCTTGTCTTTGTCCATACCAGTGGTTCATGAAGTACAATGTACAACATGGTAGAGTGTTTCCTAAGGTCCTTGTTTCATTATGGGCTACATGGCTGCTAGTTGTAGTCTCAGCAGTTGTTATAGTGAAGTGAGAGGGAAGGATCCAGCTCTGTCATAGCATTTATTCTTCTTGTGGGAGTAGAACCTGACCTGGCAAATAAGAAATAATCAGTCCAGAGTAGCAGCAAATTATTTGCTGTGGGTGATCTAGCAAGAATTTGCCTTAATCATAGGTACTGCATTTCTTTATGTTAGGATGTTGAGCAAAGGCTTTATCCAGACTTACATGTTTCATGTTAATTTGGGGAATTTGCTATCTTGATACACTTTCTTATTTAACTCCTGTAGGCAGCCTCTCAGCTCTCTTAAGATCCAAGTGGGGCCCAATGAAAGAACCTACAATTAAATTTTACACCAAGCAGATTCTGGAAGGCCTCAAGTATCTCCATGAGAACCAAATTGTACACAGAGATATAAAGGTAACTTTTCCTTTTGTGTGTCTTCTTTGATTTGCTTTTTATCTTCAGTTAGTTTTACTTTAATCTGAAGTAGGATTTTTACTAGGATTTCATGGAAGCTGAAAACAAAAGGAAGGCATAAACCACCTCCTTCTACTGGTGCTCCTGGAATATTGCTTTGTAGAAAGGTGTATTATAAAGATAAGTGCAAACTTGAAGGAGTATTGAGATTGAGAATCTGTATTTTTCTGTCTCCCCCTCCCTGTTTGCTGCCTCCCTCTCTCCTTCCCCTCCTTCCCTCTCCTGTCCAAACCACAGGGGGACAATGTTCTGGTGAACACCTACAGTGGCGTGGTTAAGATATCAGATTTTGGAACTTCCAAACGGCTGGCAGGAATCAATCCATGCACTGAAACCTTTACAGGTAAGATTAATCTAGCAGGGTGTATAAGGGTTTACGTGACAGGTTTAGCTTTTGAGCCAGGAAGCTCTTTGGCTTAGTGATGAAAACAGTATTGGGTCTCTGCAGGGCAGAGTAAATGGGAGTGTGATCACCATAAACATAGGCTTGATAGCTTTCTTGACTTTTTTTTTTTTTAATTTAACTCTCCTACATTTTACTTTTTGGGGGTAAAAGTTTTTTTTCAAAGTGTTCCTTAAGTAGCAATTGATTGTTGCAATTAGATCTGGAAACATTTGAATTTAGCAACTTTTTCATTTAACAATCTTGATATTAGGAACTTACCCTTGCACACTTTCTAGATGTATGTTTAAAAGTGCAGAAAACCAAACTCAAAATTATGAACACTTTCAGTTTTGATGTATTAATTATAAAACCCAACCAACTGGAAAAATCAGTAAAAAGAACAGTTCACAGGAAAACTTTAGGCTGATGTGGTACAGAATAGCTTTTAATACAACAAGGTTTTAGACTTGTAGTATTCAGGGAAAGCAAAAATTGCTGAGCAAAAGGGGAAACTCCACATTAAAAAATGATTATGTGGTCACACAGTTTCTGTGATCAGTGGATGTGGGTAACATGGTGGTTTTACTTGTTATATGGCTTTATACAAAGGCTGATATCACAGGCCTCTTACTTGCCTGCAGTTTAAGTAAATGGTACACAGACAAAGCCATTAGTCATGGATGGCTTCTGAGTGGAAGACAAAAGATAACAAACTTCACTTAAGTGAAAATCAAGACTTCTCATTACCTCTCTGGTGGCATGTCTGCAGCTCCTCCAGCTTTCTTACAAAAGAAGCCATGCAAATAAAATTAAAGTTCTGAAGTAACTTACCTTTCTCAGTTATTTTTACTCATTATCTCATCATTACTCTTTATCATTCTCTTTGCCTGTATTTTACATTCTGCTCAGTGACTTCTTTAGCAATTGATTGTCAGTAGGGATGATATATGGAGAAATGATATCTTAAGAAAAGTCATACTGTAATAAAAGGAGGTAACTCTTTCCTTGTGCCCTTCCTCTTTCTTCTCTTGCAAATTTTCAGCCCTGTTTGTGCCTTTGAGATGTAGTTTGCCATGTGAATAAATACTTAAAGTTATCATTTTCGATTTAAATCAGTAAGCAAGTAGCTATACGCCAGAGGACCATAAAAGGTCTCAAGAAATTTGGTTTTGTTCTGTAATGCAGTACATAAATCCTAGATCTCAGCTATTATGTAATACATTCACATGGTTTGAAGAACAGGACTTCTGATGGTTTAAACATTACATTCTTCCATTCAAGAGACAGAGCCTGAGGGCAAAGCTGTGGCTTGAACTTTCATTCTGCAGCAGTCACATTCAATGAGCATATGATACCCTTTTATCTTCACCATATGTCCATTACTTGATAGTTCACAGCTTTATGGCAATATAATTTTATTGTATTCTGAAGAAGAAAAATAATTTAATTTAAAGATGTCATAACAGAGCTGATAGAAATTCAGGTGGAGAAAGAACTGTAGTATTCAAAACACTCTGAGGTTTCTGCTGGTGGTGGTGTAGACTCTTCCTGTAAAGACCTCATTAGCTGTGTTAGTGAATGGTTCAATAACAGGGATACCAAATTGATCATCTTCTATTTAATTTTTTGCTGTGTTGTTCTTTATCAGTATTATTACTAGTACTACACTCAGGTTTTCTATAGGCAGGGTCTTATTTTGTCAATCTGCATAACTTTAGAAATTCTAACTAGTTGGTTTGTTGGGTTGAATTTTTGTTTGTTAATTTTTTTGTTTGGTTGGTTTTTGGTGGTTTTTTTTTTGTTGTTTTTTTTTTTTTGCTAACCTTGGATGTCAGAAATCCCAAGCACATCCAAGGCATCCTGGAATTCTAGACAAACTATGATGAGTTGCCTTACTTATTGCCCTGTATTTGCAAAACTAGCTTTTTTTCAAACTAACTGTTTGAAATTCCTTGTCGCTAGTGTTCTCATTAATGGGGTAAAATATGAAAACTTATTCTCATGAAGACTATCTGTCACTTCTCAGATTTTGCTATCTTGTACATGCATAATCTTTAAAAGTTCGTGTCTGCAAAAATTGGATATAATTTTATTTTCTGGGGAAGCTATTGGATTATGTGGTGTATAGACTTTCAGCATTTGAAACCTTGTGTTAAAAAGAAGGGCCAAAAAGATGGTTTTAAAAAAAGATGCTATAACATAAGTTTTTGTCTAGTTTTCAGTGCTGATATGGGAGATAAGGTATTTGGCTATACAGGTTGCATTTCACAATTTTTGGCTTGCTGAGTGTTGTGTTAATCTTCCTTACTAAGAATGAAGAATGTACACTTGGCTGCTCTTTTTTTCCTGACCAGGAACCTTGCAGTACATGGCTCCAGAAATCATCGATAAAGGACCACGAGGATATGGTGCTCCTGCTGACATCTGGTCCCTGGGCTGTACCATTATTGAGATGGCAACAGGCAAACCTCCGTTTCATGAACTAGGGGAGCCTCAAGCTGCAATGTTTAAAGTAAACACAGCTTTTTTGCTTTAGAGTTGATGAATTGTCGATTATAGCTCAATTTCATAATATTAATTGGCAGTAACATTGTCTTACATGGGTTGTTTTGCACAAAGCCATAGTTTGACCTGTGTTTTTAACTCTTGCTCAGAGATCCTCCCCTTCTCTAAGCTGTATTGCTCTAGGGGGTGATCAGTTATTTTTGTGCTGGAAATAGGTCATGACTCAGAGCAGCAATCTGAAAAATGAGTGAAGGCTTATGAAAACTAATATCCCCTGTGTTACTTTTTTCATCTCCTGCTCTTGGTTTATGATTTCCTTCTTGTAATCAGTCTCCCCAGTAATGACAAGTTATTTTTGCTCCTTTAAGTAATTTTTGTAAGCTTCCTTCCCAAAGGAAAATGTTTTAGAGGCCCAGGCTCTGCAACAGGGATGCAGGAGATGTGGTGGAAAAGGGCAGGTGGAAAAGGGCAGGGGAATAGCTCTCCAGGATTTCCAGCATGTATTAAAGGAGTAAAATACTCTGTATTTTGCATTCCAAGTCCTTCAGGTCATAGCTACCTCCTCAGTAAGCTGTTGTCTCTATTACATTGTTTCTCTTAGTGTATCCATTTTAAAAGCAAAAAATTAACACTAGAGAATCCTTCAGATAATTTTGATAATAATTTTTTTTTTAAGTTACTTGTTCTATCTCTGTAACTAACAGGAGTGTAACAACTATGATGTTTCAAATAAGTAGACTGAAAATTTTTGGTTCTTCCACTGGCTTGCAGTAGACCTTTAGTAAAGCACTTAAGTTTTCAGTTATGCTTGAGAATTCTCATTCCTATAGGGGGGAAAATATCCCATCCATAACTCAGCAAACTGTTTTAAATTACCAATGTAATTTTTTCATATATCTTGTTGAAAGCCACTATGTGAGCTTAGTATCATCATTAATGCAACCGTGGTGGCAAAATCAAGTCTTTATCAATAGGTACAGAAATCTGGGCTGCAATTCAGCATGGCATGTAATGTCATATGTCATACTAGGCCTGTGAGTTGTCCCATGAACCACTGTTAAAAGGCAAAAATGGGATGATTATGGGTTTTGATACACTTATTTCAGTGGTATAATAGGTCACCTTGGTGCTGTCAACTTGTGGCATACCTCAAAAGAAGCTGCCTGGGTGAACATGGTGTGGCTCACTATAGCTCTCCTGAGGGAGCCATGGAAAGAGACTATTTTCCACATCACTGTAAATGTCAGATACAATTCTGTTGGAAGATGCCTTTTAACCTTATGTACCTGGCATGTAGTTGTGACTGTTCAGTGAGTTACACATCTTATTTTTCAGAACAGTTTATTGAAAGTTTTTAGCATTCTTATTGCAGACTGTGTTAATGTACTACAGGCAGGCATTTGGTTTTGTTTCCTGTTTCGTGGCTCTACTGGGACCTGTTTGAAATTGTGTCTTGCTAGGCACCATAGGTTACAAACCATGTTTTCTTTTTCTGTGTTATGAAAGTAAGCAAGCTGGAAACTGGATTTGAAACAGGCTGGCTAGGCAAACGTGTAAAAAGAAGTCTGGAAAACTTGGAATATTGAACTTTTGAGGTCCCCACCTCCACACATGAATGCTCTGTTGTGCTTAGGGCAGGTGAGGAGAGGGAAGGTTTAAGTCTCCCTGTGAAGTCACTTTAGAAATTGCAAATGACCAAAGAGTTGGGCAAAGTAGAGAAAAGGGACTAGTAAACCAAGAACTGGATAGGTCCTGGCAGGGTGTGCATTGCATAGTATTTATTCTGTGAGACGGAATGTGTGCATCTCTGTCTGTGGGAAAAGAATGCAAACAAATGGCATTCAGTGGAGACCAAGTACACTAGTGCTGCCATAGAATTTGCAGGTGATTGTGACAAAACTTAGTCCCCTTGAGCAGCAGAGATTAAGATGGGATCAGAGACATGCTTTCAGACTTCTTGGCCCTGGTTTAAAATTTTCCTAGGTTTTTTCTTAGTGCGTAAGAGTGAAACCTGGCGCCAGAGTACTGCCAGTTTGTGACACTGAGTCTTGAATGTGCTCAGGTCATGATTTGGAAGGCCTTAAAGCCCTCTAAGCATTCTATTACTGCACTGTCATTCAAACAGAAGCAGGACTGCTCAGCATTTTTTCCTTCAGCTTGTATTCAAGCTGAACCAGTACTGTGAGCACTTAACAGTGCCACAGAGTGTTAATGCAGCTCTGTAATGAGATTATTTGAAAGCAGATGGCACTTAACTGCTGGGCTGCTGTCTCCCTTGTGGACACTACCTTGTGCTTGTTCTGCAGGATGTGTTTTGTGTAAAGATGCTGAGACTACAAACCTTAATCTCTCCAGACATGTGCACAAAGGTTATAACAGCTCTGGCTTCCAAACAGTTCTGCCAGATTGATATTAGAGAATAAGAAGCAACGAGCAGCTGGAAAAATCACTGGAGAGCAATCTGTAGAAGCACATTTTTCATTACTTAAAGACAGAGTTTTAAAATAGACTCTTTTAAGTAATGACTTAAAATAAGAGTCATTACTTAAAGAATGGTTTAACAAGGGTCTTGTTAAACCTCTGGACATCATGTGATTTTTAATTAAATGACATTGAAAGACTTGGAAAGACATCTGGCCCGAGAGGGGGGATGGTAACAAGGTCTGGCAAGGTCAGTGTGTATTTATGCAAGGAAATTTGTCAGTGGCAGGAGCAGAAAAGGTGTAGGCCCAGGCTGTTGGTGCTAGAGGAGGAAATTATTGCTGTTCTTGGGCTTGAATATGCTGGAGGAGTCAGCAATTGAGAGACACAGCTCTGAGCAGGGGTGATGGGAAACCTGTGCAATAGGTGGAGGGGCTTGTGGCTGGTCAGAGAAGGAGTATTTGAAGCACTTGGTGCTGTAATGCCCAGATAACAAGATTGCCTGCAAGGAGATGATTATATACTATTTTACATAAATGTCAAGCTATTATCCATAGCTTGACATTTATGTAAAATCACATGGATATTTACATTACAACCTTGTTGTCACTTCACTGCTTTATATGGGACCTGGATCACTCCTTTTCTACAAGAGTCAGGAGATGTGTGAGCAACTGTGTTATAAGAACTTTGGCCCATGATGTCCTTGAAGTTGTTTCATAAAAATAATTAGTATTTGTGTTTTACTTGCAGGTTGGGATGTTTAAGATTCATCCTGAAATTCCAGAATCAGTGTCTGCTGAAACAAAGGCCTTCATTTTGCTCTGTTTTGAACCTGATCCTTGTAAACGTGTTACAGCATCTGATTTGCTCAGAGATTCTTTCCTGAAGCAAGTGAACAAGGGCAAGAAAAGCAAAATTGCATTCAAGCCTTCAGGTAAGGAATTATCAGCCAAATCCAAGTCAACATCATCATTAAGTGTTATATTAAAGATTGGAATCATTAAGAACTTTCTGTTGCAAAGGACATTTATTGTGCCAGGAAACAGCAGGAACTCAGCTATTAAAAATGTCTGTAATTTTTGATTATACTTATTTAAATTTAATAATTCCCAGAAAATAAAGTGCCTTGCTTATTTTTTATTTTGCTTGCTGAAACCTCCCAAGGTCATTTTTCCTCTCCCCAGAAATAAATGCCTCATTTGTAGTAAATTAAAATTAGAAGAGTGATATTTGACAAAGACTTTCCAGAGCAGTTCTGCATTTTAGATTTGCAATTATATACACTTCAGAGGTCTGAGTTTCACAGAGTTTGACACCTGTGGGTCTGTTAGATGTTTGGGTCAGCTTTTTTAAACTTGATACATAACACTGAAATCTGGCACAAAGGTGCTGAAGTAGCTGTTTAATGGGTTGTTTTGTTTTATCTGCATAGCATGATTCTTCTTCCCTCCCCCCCAGATATATCAGCCACTTGCTCAGTGATAAGGAACCTTAATATAGACCTGCCAAATAAATCATACGAAGGAAATGTCTGTTTCAAAACAGGGAAAGCCATTGGTCTTGCTGCTTCTTTCACCTGTCTGCACACACACACATACACACACTCCCAGTGCAAATTGAAGTTCTTCCTATTTTTCAGCCCTTACTCTTGGGACAGCAGCTGTCAATTTTCTGTCCTACTGAGATGCCTTGCCCCAGGTCTCATGAGGTGACATACATTGTTTCATTTCTGTGACTGTTTAACCTCAGCCATTTGAACGTCAGTCATGTGCCATGGTGTCAGAGCTTTCTGAACAGTTTTCAACTTCTAGCTCTCTTCCTTCCCTCACCTCCTAGAATTTGTAGTGACAAGCATCACAAACTTTTGTCATGTTTTAGCTCCATGTTCACCTTGGGTTGAGAGAACTTCTCTACCTTTGTTGCTATACAGCTGCAAACTGGCAATCAGGATTACAATAAACTCAACATCTGGGTTGGTTTGTTTTTTTGCTTTGCTTTGTTTTAAATTTTTTCTTACTTTGAAGATGAATTGGAAAGGGAGAAGAGATTTCCTTCAAGCCAGTGCTGAGAGCGAGGGTTCTTGCTAAGGGCAGGGGCACATGTGAGTGAGGCAGATATCTCAGGTATGGAGAGGGCAATTTGGTGCCCATTAAAGGTGAGGAGGGCATGTAGTGGTGTGGTCTCTGCTAAGAGAGATGGCTGTGGTGGAGCAGCAGATGAACTTCTTGGTTCAATTCAGGCTCTTTAAACTGCTCAGATCCATTTGAGCCACTTTGTGGGGCCAGCACCAAGGGGGATTGTGTGTATGTGTGAGAGAGGATAACAAAATAGCATTTCCTGTGAGTACCTGTGCTGTCTTTGGGTTTAGCAGTTAACTTGTTAAAACCTTTTATTGCATGGTCATGCGACTATTTTGAATTGTGTTACTGCTTTTTATCAACAAGGTTACTTCTCCTTCAGCCGTTTTGCAAAATGAGGATTTGATATCAGTGATGATCACAGCTGTTTAAAGCATGTTGCCCTTTTTGGCCTAGTTTTGTCACACATTTTACCATGTCTGTTCCTAGATTATACTCGGAACACATCCCTGCCACTGCCCATCCATGGGGAACAGGCTGGCAGTAGCAGCAGTGAGCATGGCTCTGTCTCACCAGACTCTGATGTACAGCATGAGGTGTTTTTCGAAAGGCCAAAGAGATCCATTTCAGAGATTCACACAAAGCATCCCATTTCTCATTTACTAAGGTAAAATACTTGCTTCTCACTTGACACCCTTGAGGGATTCTGTGGATGTAATTCACACTTTATCTGATGGCAATTTTTTCACATAATGGTTAGGTAAGCATGTGTGTTAATCAGTAAGTTGCATAGACAGATTACCAGTTAATGTAAACATTGTCTATATTTAATAATGAGTAATCATTCCTCTCCTTTAAGGTTTCCATGTACTTTTACACTTTCCTTCCTCCAGTGAGTAAATGTCAGTGGTCTTATTGATTGAGTGGATATGGATTTAGGAGTTAAGTGAGGATTTGACTCTTCCATGTACTCATGACAAAATGGGAAGCAGAAATACAGTTGTTCTTCTCCCAAAGTGCAGAGCAATACTTTCAAATGAGTATGTTACAGTATGGGTCCAGAAAAAATGAGTGGTTTCAGCTTTCCTCCCCAAAGCTGACAATAATGCCAGCTTCTTAGCAGGGGGAAATCGACCATGTGGGTTTTGAGTCAGCAGAGGATCTGAGCCATCTTGTGTCTCACAATTAGCATTTACCAGTCTGATCAATCTGCTGCTGTAGTTTTTGCTGAAATGAGTTTTTAACCCCAGAAGTGTCCTTGCTCCCTTCTGGCAGTCCTGGTGCCTTGCTAATGCTGAGGTCTCTCTTGTGCTTGTGCTGTTCCGGGTGGCTGCCACAGCGTCCCTGATGAGGGCTCAGCCTCAGAGGACAGGAGCGCCTCGCCGTCCGTGGAGGACAAGGATTCCGGGCTGTTCCTGCTGCGCAAGGACAGCGAGCGCCGAGCAATCCTCTATAAAATCCTTAAGGAAGAGCAGGATAAAGTTGCTTCCAATTTGCAGGAGTGTATTGCACAGGTAATTTCACTTCAGCTCACCTTTTCCCATGTCAAAGGGAAAACAATGGGCTAAGTCATATTATTCCTTTTCCGAAAATGAATAAATGAATGTGTTTGGCTTGTTCTTTCTGAGTATCTTTAATCTCTGAGACTTGTAACTATGTGAGCTATTTGCTGTTGTGTGAATAGATAGCAAACACCACCTTTTGGCTGCTAATGGGCTCTTGGGTTTATATGAGGGAGAGGTTTGGGCATTTGATGTGGGATTGTGGAGGGCTGAGATTGGTGGGTTGGGTGGTTTTGATGTCTTTTCTTTTGGCTTTTAAGGACATGGAGCTAAAACACCACATAGTAATAGGCACATTCTGCTTTAAAAGTAGAGACCTGATTAACAATTTTTAAGAAACGTTTGTTAACCAGGTGCCAAGATCACAGTACATGAATCTTAAGAAAGCTAAGGTAGATTTTCTGAAGAGGGGAAGGTTGGGTGGGAAGGTTTAGTTACTGTGTAGAGAAGCTAGAAAAAAATCATAGATTGGTTAATGCACAGCCAAACGTCGCCACACACCTGTAACAGCCTTTTCTTCTTAATGTCTGCTTATGATGAGCCTCTGTGGTGAATCTGGCTTTTGCTCATACCCTTGTCAGTGATTTTTGGACAATCTCCTGCACACTTCTTCATGACACTCTCCCATCATTCATTCTTACTAAAGCTACATTTTTTCACCTGCACTCCCATAAAGGGGAGTGTGCTGACTCTTGTTGTGGTGTCCCCAGCCAGCTGTTGACATTTGTGGCTTGGCTGTCAAGCTCTGCTTCTCTGTGGTCAGCTCTGCACAGCCCAGGCTTTGCTGTTCCCTGTGCTCCCTTCCACAGCAAACTGCACCACAGTGGCTCCTGTAGGGCTCTACAGACCACCAACTCAGGCTGGGGAAGCAATTGGGAAACATCAGTGCTCTGAGCTTAAACTGCAAAACAGCTGATAGCTTTACAAACAATTAGAATTCAGAGTCAGAAATAATCAGGGCTCCCAGCATTTTCCACAATGAAGGATTATTTAGTAGCAGCAAGTCCTGGCTCAGCCTCCAGCTGTTTTGTAGCACTGCTGTAATCATATCTTTTTCATAATTTATGTACTAGTCCCTTTACCTTTTAAATACAGAGGTTGTTCTTACAGACATTTGGATGGCTTTAACTGTGGGAGCTGTGGACTGAAAATCATAAAATAAACACTGGTGAATCACTGTGTCATTTTAGACCTTTTTTTGACTTGGGATAAATGCATATATAAGCATATTTTTTTTCCTAAGGAAATCAAATATCTGCATGATTAGAGAGAAATCCAGATTGAAAAAGCATAGTACCTAAGAAAATTTTGCTGTTTTTACGGAGGAGAGATGCCCTCTGCAGTACATTGTGGGAATGCATAGATAGAATTTGGAACCTCTTCCCTTTGTGACAGCCACAGTAGCAGTAGGTTTACAGGGGTTTTTTGAAAACAGATATTCCTTTTTTTTTTTTTTTTAAGAAAAGATAAAAACTAGAGACTTTGCAGAAACAAAACTTCTTGTGATTCTGTTCATCAATGTGAAATATACAGAAGAACTATGTTACCCTAAGAATATTAATGCTACTAAATAGATATTTAATGACTCTGGGATTCATTTGATATACATTCATTATCTTTTCTCCAGAGCTCTGAAGAACTGCAACTTTCAGTAGACCACATCAAGCAAATTATTGGGATTTTAAGGGACTTCATACACTCTCCTGAGCAGAGAGTTATGGCTTCTACAATATCCAAGTTGAAAATGGATTTGGACTTTGACAGCACTTCCATCAATCAGATTCACCTGGTGCTGTTTGGATTCCAGGATGCAGTGAGTTCCTTTCCTGGTGTAGGGGCAGAGGAATGGTTTAGGTTGGAAGAGACCTTAAAGATCGTCTATTTCCAACCCCCCTTCCGTGGGCAGAGGCACCTTCCACTATATCAGGTTGCTCCTAAACAAAGCTCATGCCAGGGGTTTGCAGCTTCTCCACTGTTCCTACTCTTCTCCCTCCTTGTACTGTAGAAGAGTTTGAATGTCACAATCTGGTTTGAAATGGTTTGAAAGCTGTAGCCTAAAACTGTCAAATCTGTTGTTTAGACTTTGAAAGGTGGAATGCAGTGCTGCATTCAGTTTTTACCTTATTATGACGATTGGAAAATAAGGTTCTTTTTCCTAAGATGTGAGCAAATGGTGTTTGCTGCTACTTTTACAGGTGAACAAAGTGTTAAGAAATCACTTAATAAGACCCCATTGGATGTTTGCAATGGATAACATCATCCGCCGTGCAGTCCAAGCAGCAGTCACTATTCTTATTCCAGGTAAATCAAAGCAGCTGAAAATAATCCTTTCTTTTTTTAAAAAAAGGTGTTCTGCATATCAAAGAGCTGTAGCAAATGGAACAGTTCAGATGTTTACTCTTTCAGCATGCCATTAACTGCACCCCATGTGCCACTCATCAAAAGACATGGGGGTCAGAGTGTTGCAGAGAAAGAAGTGTTGTTCTGGAGGATTAATGCTGTACTCGCAGTACAAAAGCATATAATGAGGAGATAACCAGTGGTTCTGCACACTCAGTGTAGTCCAAACATGACAAAAAAAGGCAAATTAAATTCAGTCCAAGCTGGAGATTTTCTAGCAAGAAAGAAAATTATTCTGTATACATTAATGACATCCAGGATGGTTAGCATTGCACAGGTCTGGATGTGTGTTCTGAAAAATTATTAATGAGCTATTGAGCAGATGTGTAGAAGGGAGTGCATCAATATGAACAAGAGGATGATTCTGGCCATAGATGGACGATAGGGAAAACCATCAGGAAGATAAATGTCTAAGTATTGTCTAGGAATGATTTAAGTTGGAAATATTTAAGTAATTTTGTAACTGTTTAAAATACTGTGCACCTCTTCCACGATAGGAATGTTCTGAGAGACTTAGTAACAGTGAGCCCTTTCAGTCCAAAGTTGCCATGGCCTTTAAACCCAAATTGGCCAAATTTTTAGGACTTTGTACAAGAAAAATCGCGGCTGTTCTTTGGTAATAAGGGTAGCCACCTGCAGCAAGTTCTGAGAAGTGGGGCGAGAAATTCTCCCAGGAGAAGAGGAATGCTTTGTACACTCTTTAGCCCGGGGTATTAGGGAAAATCAAATCATTGATTTTTTTTTTCTCTTACTATTTAGAAAAAATGCAATCTTTCAGGGGTTTCTCCTTAACATATTTTATTGACTGTCTTATTACTCATGATATTTGTGCCCACTTACAGCTATGACCTACAGTTCTACCTTTGCTGGTGCATTGCTCATTCCAGAATCAATGCCAGAGAGCCTGTGCTGCAGCTCACACAAGGCTTCACTACCCCCCTGCTCAGTGTTGCAATAAAGCACATTATTCAAAGTCTTCCCCACCCATAGTAGTGAAGAAAAAACTGCACAACCTCTGAGGACAGAATTACCAAAATAATCTTGTTTCCCCCCCATTCTTTTTACCAGAGCTTCGCACTCACTTTGAGCCAGCATCAGAAGCTGAAGGTGGGGACAAGGACGCTGATGAAATGGAGCAGAGTTTCCAGCCTTCTGAACAAAATGGGGCTGAGGACGCTGCCATCACATCAGGGGTCAGCAGCCTCAGTTCTGAGGTGTCACACAAGGCTCAGCAGCAGCTCAGCCACGAGCTCAGCAGACTTAAACAGGACACCTTAAGGTAAATTTCCTGTGAAGACTCTGGATGTATGTTCAGGCAATCTTTGAAAAGCTCTCAGACTGTGCTTTTTACACTGATGGGTACATACTCACCCACAGTACTGCTCATCTATTGCCTTGCAATAAAGCCTTCTAGGACCTTAGGTGGATTTGGAATACCCTGGCAGTACAGTATGGCAACAGAACATCATTCAAGTACAGCTTTTGTTTCTAATTATCCTATTAATTGCAGAATGTCACATTAGATTTCTACAGTGAAGTAATTAAGTTTGTGTAACTGTGTCAGTTTCCTCCCTACTCCTTGGGTGCCCCCTGACTTGGTGTCAGTGCCTCAGAGCTGTTCCTGCAAGAAAAGGCCAGAGCAGCTCTGTCCAGGCTCACTGGACAGGCTGGCCACTAATTTGCACCAGCAGAGCTCAGCAGAGCCCTGCCCTGTTTCTCATGGGTTACACGTGTAGGTGCTGTCAGCATGTTAACAGCTGAAGTTCCCATTCTTCTTTATGCATGTGATGTAAATCCTTGATCAGAAAGTCCCTGGTAAAACATCAGAGTTACATTGTTCAGTAGTAAATTACAATATAAAGGCAGCAACTCTGCCTAGGGAGGCTGTAAAACAGTAGGAACAGAATTTCTGAGCTATTTACTAAATTCTGCAGGTGAAAGCCTTCAAGTGGCACACCTGAGCCTCAGACAACCAAAATGAAATCTCTAAGCCACTAGAGATGTTACGACAGTTAACCCTCACAAATGCCTCTGTCCTGTTGTACTCATTAAGAATGATATTTTTTTCAGATAGATTTATACTCAGTGTGGTTATGTTTGATCTTTCTTATATTCTACAAGGCTTTTGGAAAATCTCGTTCAGAAGGAGAAAGAGTATCAGACCCTCTTACGACAATCTTTGGAGCAGAAGACTCAGGAATTACAATTGCTTCAATTAAAACTTAAACCCAAAGGTATGAGGAGACACTGCAGTTACACAAAAACTTATGAGATCATGTGTTTGTTGAAAGGATGCAAAACCGTATAGCTTAAGCTTCAGTTACCTGAAAACAACTACTTTTGCCCTAGTTTTGAGGTGTATTAACCTTTGCTTTCAGTTAAAGATTCCCAGAAGTCTGCAGCAACTTTTAGTGAGAATGCAGACCCTGAGCTCATGAACTGGCTGAAACAACAAGGAGCAGACTTGGATACCATTAAGAGGGTAAAAATAAATCACATTTTAAAAACTCCATAATTTCAGTAAAAATTAGCAGTTTGGTTTCAAAGAAGGAATATTTATTAATGAATAAATTTGCCTTTTAGTTTGCTGAAGAAGATTACACACTAAGTGCTGTCCTTAATGATATCACCAAAGATGACTTGCAGTATCTTCAGCTGCGGTAAGAAAATACTTTTTAGTTCATTTTTAAGACCTTAATTAACGTATTTTGTTAAAAACCTTTTAAAGTTTGGTTATTTAAATAGGTCAGTGACAGTTCAGGGGCAACTGCCATCAGTTTCCTCTCAGATTTTCTGATAAAAATTTTCACAACTGACACAACTACACCAAGGATGCTTTGGCATTTATCCAGGTTGGGACATTTTTTTGCACCCTTCACAATGGAAGCATATGAAAATAATTAATATGTAATCATATGAAAAACAGGCATAAATTCTTTCTTTTTCTTACCCATTGATTCAGGTCCTTTTCTCATCATTTTGTTAACCCCTGGCTGACCTGGAAGAAGTTTTAGCTATAACAGTGTAGTTTGCCACAGCCCATCTATCCTTTGGATTTCTCAGTTTTACTTCCTGCTCAGTTTAAGGCAATGGAGACCAGGGCACTTTCCCTAACTGTTCTCCATTTCCCTTCATGCAGGGGTGGTCCTCGCTGCAGAATCTGGAATGCAATCCTGAACCACCGACAAACATCCACCAAGACCTCAGTGCAGGTCAATGCTTTGGAAGAACACAAAATGGGAATAAGCAAATGAAATACATTCCCAGCACTTACACTGTTAGATGTATATATTTATATGTACAGTGGCCTTGCAGGTTTTGCACAGTTATGTCGCTTGTTGGACCATCAGTGTAATACACAGTGAATAGTAACAGCTTTTAAGTCAGTGTCAATGCATGTAAGTTATTTATGACAAGACTAAAGCATATGATGCCTGTCAATGTAATACAAAACATTAGCAGAGAAAAAAAGTCTCCTGAATTGGCTTCAGCACTGTGAAAACTGTGAACTTAAAATGTGTTACTTCTGCTGGCTGATGGTTTGAGCAGGGAGGGGATATGCTAGAGCATGTCATCTCACTGTAGATGGATTTATACAGCTTTTTGTATTAAAGCTACTCTCACTGAACTACTGAGAAAAGCCTGGTGTGTTTTCAATTAGTGACTTTTCTGCAGCAAAACTAGAGCACGTATATTATATTTTTGGTTTCTGGGAAAGAGTTCATGAAACAAAACAGACCATTAGATAAAGGTTGGTAAAGTTTAATTTTTATTTTTCTTTTTACACTGTACTTAACACATACAGCGATCCAAAGAAAGTCTGTAAAGCAAATATATAGCACTTTAAATAAACCACTTTCTCTTGACTTAGCTTCTTATGAAACATTCAGCATGTTTAAGAAATTCCATACTCAGAGGGGTTTCCTTACACATTTCCTCTTTTGAAAGAGCTCTTAAATAAGCTTAAGAGTTGTTTATTATAGTTCCTGTAAATGCTTTCACTTATTCATAAGAATAAGTTACACCAATAAAAAGGCTTTTAGCTGACAGACTTGTACTTTATCCACTGGTTTGGGCCACGCACTTCAAAGGGTGGCTCATTGAAGTAGATGTGGTGACCCAGTTCTTCCAGGGGAGGCTCTGGGTCAGTGGTAGCAAACTGAGCAGCTTCCTCGATCTCCTTCCTTACTGCCACATCAATTTCCTAAACCAGAAATGCATGCTTAGTAGAAGACAGCTCAGAAAAGCATCATAATTTTGAATATAAATGCTATGATAAAGTATCAGTCAGAATCAGTTAACAATGACTAGAAATATAAAATCAAAAACCTTTTAAAACTCCTCTACTAAACTGCATTATTTTGGATAGTACTGGTACCTTACTGACCAAGGAACATGACCCCACTGAGCCTAGAGGGCTCCTCAGGGTTAGAGAGTTCCTCACTCCTTCACTAGGATTCTTCACATTTGGTCATTTCCCTTTCCAAGACTCACCCCCTTCCTGGGGAGTCAAGAAAGCCCAGGTAATTTTTATTTCTATTAGCAAATTACACCCTGCAGCCTTACTTAGCACACAAAAGCAAAAGGCCTTTCCAGCAGAAGACAACTTCAGGAGCTGGAAACCTTCACTTCACTGAAACCTTCACTTATAAAAGTTATGTTAAACCAAACCTTAAAGAACTTTAAAAAAAAGCACAGCATGCTTCCCAGTGATGTGCTTTCTGGAGATCATCAGTGCGTGACTGCTCAAGAGCTTCCTTACATAGCAACTAAAGCCATACCTTTAGTTCTTCAACACTAGCAAGGTTGTTGTTGACCATTCTGTCCTTCAGCAAAGTAATGGGATCACTTTTGCTTCTCACTTCTTGAATTTCTTCTCTAGTACGATAGCTAAGAACAAGACAGACAAAGACGTGAACCCTGGAGCAGAGTGAGGTTCTGGACACAGCTCACTTCTAGCAAAAGAGTCCAAAGAGCTGTCAGGGATGCAGTGACAACATAGAACATTCATCTACCCAAGGATGGCACACCAGAGGCCTCCGGAAAGATATCTGTAAATACTCACTGAGCAGAAGTAGCTCCATACTCAAAGGGAAGGGGAGCAAACCCAGCCTGAGACAGTGATCCTGAAGGGCCTTATTGCCTCCTAACCCTTCCCCCCTGCTGCATGACATGCACATGCTTCCAAGTCACTGCAAGTTTCCAAGAAAGAGCTGGAATACACCTCTACTTCATGCAGACACGTGCAGCTTGATCAGTTAGAGCAACACCCAAATCTCTCTAGCACCTGGATGTTTGTACTTTTAGGATGTGTTCTACTTGTCTGGGCAGTCCAAACTATTCCTATAATTATACCTTACAGGATTTTAATATTTTTAAAACCCCAGAAAAGCATGATGCTATTCAGCCAAACCTTCATTAGGACACACTGTACGCAGAATTCATTAATAGAAACCACAGAAGTTTAACTGACTTGGTGCTTGTTCTAAATCCAGATCTTTTAATTCTGCATTAAAACAAGTGTGTTACATGGCTACAGATTATCAGCTGAGCAACAAGATGAGCGAGCAGCTGCTCATAGCAATTTCATTGTAACATTTAAATGCATCTGACATCTGATTTTAACACTGAATTTCACAGTTTAATCTCTTCGTACTTATTTTCAATGAAAAGAAAGAAGAAAGATTGTGACAGTACCTTATTCCAGGGTCACTCATACTGTGGCCATGGTAACGATATGTCTGTAACTCCATCACAAGAGGACCCTTGAAATGAATAGAAATACTGAGTGTTGCCACCATGAGTCACCAAATTGTTACAGCAGCAACTATTTGCTTGAGCTGAATTGCACCAGTGATCAATTATTTTTATTCAATAGGTTTTCCTCAGTTTAATTTACATATATATATATATATATATATATATATATATATATACACTGTGTGAAACATATAGTTTCACACAGTAAAATGAAACCTAATTAGTTTTAAATGAAAGCATGTGCTGATATTGTAAGCATTTATTTTCATGCTCTCATTGAGCAGCTTTACAATTTCCTTCCTTCCACCATTACTCAAAATATTTCAAAGTACCTCACAGAGCCTTCATTACTTCAAGTATTGAAAATCTTCAAAAACAGTGTTATTGTATTCGAGTGACAGACACTGACATAGATTCACAAAACCTTTATTCCACTTTCCATTTCTTGTAAATATAGAATGATTATTACCTTACTTGATGCTTCCCCTAACTAAACACAGAGATCACAACTGCCTGACAGTCGTAACACCTTTCACAACAGAATGTAACTGTGGTAGAAATGGGGGAAAATGACAGTATAAATAATAAGTGTTTGGTTAATACAAATTGAGGAACCACTTTTGCAGCAATAGCTTGCAAGAATTCCACCCATGGAGAAGGAATGCCAATTACAGACTTACTTTTCCAGATCTGCAGTACTCAGCTGCAAACTTGACTGCTTCTCGGACACAGAGAACATCCATGCCATCCACCTGATAATGAGAAAAGATGCGTTAAGGCAAAAAAATCCCAGCCTCCAAACTTCCAATCTCAGTATTTCCACAAGTGGAACAGAATTCAGTTTCAAGTAAATATATGTAGAAATATTAAAAGAAATACCTATGTATGCATTGTGTAGGTATATGCACACACATTCCCCCTCAAAAAAAGCTGTACTCACCCTAAGACCTGGAATGAAGTATCCTCTTTTGTAGTAGTCAGTGCTGGCTGCAGCTCTTTCAACTGATGTTCCCATTCCATACCGATTGTTCTCACAGACAAAAATACAAGGCAATTTCCATAAGGCAGCCATGTTGTATGTTTCAAATATCTGGCCCTGAAAGAAAATTAAGTTACATCTCATCAGGGAGCTCAGCCTTCAAGCATTAGGATCTACTGAAAATCCTTCAGTTGCAGAGGTCTAGAAATTGTAATACTAAAAGTGATCTGAAACCAGCCATTTGCTACAGGTCAGAAGGAATAAAAGAGAAGCTACATTATATAAGGTAATTTTCATCTCAACCAGTAGTTTACAGAAGGTAATTTTTAAGCCTGAATCAGTATCTGTGTTAGGGTACTACAAAACCTTCCACTTTAACTCAGGTATTCCAGCAACAGTCATAAAAAATACTTGACAATTGATCTACCTGGCAGGATGCTGCTACAGCAAAGTTTGACTGCAGTCAGCCTTGATTACTCTGAGTCAAATTCAGGGAAAACCATTAAATGAGATCTCCACCTGTGCTTTGAAAGTGTGAAACTATCAGTGGTACACTAAATCACCAACTGCTTATCTGCTTATTGTCTCAGCTGATAAGATGAAGAGTCTGGCTGGAATATCCTGGCCGGAATATCAATAGTAACTGGCTCTGCCAGAATGCTCTGTCCTCTTCTCAGTCTTCAGAAACATGATTTACACATCTCTCCCTATCCAGCAGCACTGTCATCTTCACTGCCATCCTTCAGAACTCTCCTTACAGCACAGACAGTTCAGGGTGTCACACTTAGGTGAGCTGTACACAACTGGAAAGAGGGTAAAGAGTAACTGGAAACCTCTCCTCCCAAGACTCAAGTACCATTCACATAATTAACAATTAGCCTCATTCACTCTCTATGTTCCAAAACAGAAGGAGCCAAAAAACTTTACCTCCACTACAGCTACAAGGGCCAAGCTCAAAAAAGGGGTGGGGAAGGACAGATATTACACAGGTCCAAAATATGATAAAACACTGCAGGCACATGGAACACTCCTGATATATAAAGACGACACAGCAATTAACTTCTTAACTGTTCACCTCAATCACCCCTCTGAGGACTACACAGTTGTTGGAACACATCTCTGCTCAAACACCTAAGACAACTCAAATAAGAGGTGGCCATGTCCAAAATGTGCAACATGCCTGGCCACGTCCATGGAGTTCATCAACACTGCCTGGGTTGCAGGTACACAGGGAGGGCAAAATGTGCTCTTCCACCCCTTGGAGTAAAGGCAGAGCTCACAGAGCATAGAAGGAAAATTGATTCCCCCAGCCACGCTGCTTTACCTGATTGGCTGCACCATCCCCATACAAGGCCACACAGATTTCATTTTTAGCGAAGTATTTACAGGCCAGAGCAATCCCAGCTCCAAGAGGAACCTGCCACAGAATACAGGACAAAACATTTTAGAACAACATTTAAAGGAGTTGAAGATAGACAGCCTGAGATCTTTAAGGAGACATTAGGCTGTTAGAGACCTGCTCAACAAACAAGCTGTTACCCACCCACTTCCCTTTGTTACATATATTATTGCAGTCAAAATATAAACATGAACAGTATTCTTAGTATGAATTATTTTTGCTACAGTTTACAAAACTGTGAGAACACCAGAATAAGACATACCAGCCACAGAGCAATGGTATCTGCACACATATCTCACACACCACAAAAACAGAGAAAACACTGAGAGGCAACAGGACACAAGCTAAACTGAGCTTGTGCTTTAAAACAGAAGTAATGTATATACCTGAGCACCAACAATACCGTTGCCACCGTAAAAGTTTTTGGTATACATATGCATTGAACCTCCTTTTCCCTTTGCACATCCTCCTTTTCGACCTGAAACATGAATAACAAGCAACTTCTGTTTTGGAGGAAAAATGGAAACATCTAATCCAGTTCCTAAAGGCAGTAACACTAAGATAATGATCTGTATGGAGTTAGGACATGATGGCCTCTCTCATACAAGTTTACAGTTAAACATCTCAGAAAACAAATAAGGGGGAAAAACAGAAAGAACAATAATGAAAGCATAATTCCACAAATATGGATGAGATTAAGAAATTTCAAAACCAACAAAAGGTTTCAGTATCCTACTATACAAAAGTACTTTCAGATAAATATGAGGTGTTTTTTTATAGACAACAAGGTACTATATCATAATCTGCAAGAACTACATTATTACTTTCAGCTTCTGCAAGAAAAGTAAGAATAATGTTCCAAATTAGTTGCAATACTTTAGATTTGTCTTCCCATTGACAAGAACCACATGAAAAAATTACGGACAGGACATGAAAAAAAACCCCAACCACTACCAGCTCCCCATTCCACCCCAATATAAATATTTAAGTCACCCAGCCCAGCTTTATTCAAGGTGTAGTTTGAAGATTACCAGTGATCCATGAAGCATTACAACAAACCCTATTTAAATGAGCCCATCTAAGAACACAGAATTTCTCATCAGCCCATTGCGTTTCCTATTCTTATCTTGTTACCATTCACAGGAGACTGTATTTTATTTCTAATAAGCACAGCTTGTCTGGTTGGCTTTTTGACATTAGCCTTGGTGTTTATTTTAGAAGTGAGTCTTTCTGAAATTTGTACTTCCCTTTCTTACTTTATAGTGGATCATTTTTGTTATTGATATTCCCATACCTTTCCTATGTTTATGCATTGGTTAATTGGTTTTGTGGGAGCTGTGACAGATTTTGCCAGCAAGGATCAAAGAAAAAAAAAGTCTAATTTTAAGAAAAATAGTTTTATTCATAAGTGAAACTTGCCTTTACTAAGCTCCCTCTGCTTTTTGTACACTGCCTTGTTGTATTTTAGAATGTATTTAAGAATTCCTGATTAACCAATGTTACTTTTTGCTACATATTTTACTTTTCTTAAAACACAAACTAATTTCTCATGTAATTGTCAATTCTCCTGAAAAGACCTTTTCTACAGCTTGTTTCCTATAGGATCTTATCTATTAGTTTTTATTTTGGGTGACTCTGCTTTCTTCTCCTTCAAAGATTTTTTAATTCTGTCATTTTAAGTCATGCTGTCTTTTAGCTTGGCATTTGTAGTCAAGATCCTTCTTTGCAAGAATGGGCTCTAGCAGCAATTCTAAGAACTTTCCCCAAGTGTCATTTTCTGGAATAACTGTCTCTTTACCACAGCCACTCCTTCCCAATTGAAAGAGCCCCAATAAAGTCAAGTGTAATGTTAAAGAAAATTATGAGTCATGAAATGTAAAGAAATCCCACTACATTATGACTCACATTTGTAGTCTCGGGGCCCATAGTTGGCTTCAGTCATTACAATCTTCCCTTTTACTTTCTGACTTACCAGTATCCAGTGACACTTGGCAAATCAGGCACCACTGGATTCTGGGCTTTTGTGCACATTACAGATATGCCTTCTTAGCACACACAATTCTTAATTTACATAATCATACCCCTTGTCTAACCCCCAAACAGGCTTTCCTATACTAACATTTCAAGCATGCAGGTTCTTTTATTATACTAGTGATGCATAAAGGCCTTCAAGCTCCTTGCATCTGTTCATAGATCTCTTAAGAGTTCATCAGGCTGATCTTCTCTTCCCTGCTCCATCCTCAAGCCTACTGTGGACAGCCATCTCTCTGCAAAATCTCTGTCTTGATTATCACTTAATATTCTTGTTAAATAGTCAAATAGTCAAATTTTAATTGTTAAATAGTCAGATTTTCCCAAATCATTCAGTTTATCATTATAGACAAAGTTTACCAGTCTTCCTAAGACTTCATCAGCATAATTCTGAAAATCAAGGTCTGTCTCCTAGGGAGGATAATGCCCTGTCCCACTGAGAGCAGATGCCTACCATCAGCAAGTTCCAACATGCTGCAGCACAATGAATAAAGCACATGGTATCTAGAAAAATCTTACAAATTTATGCTTTAGAAGTACTAGCACTTAAATATTCCTTATTTGTTAATTTTCACAGTAAAAATCAGTGATTCATAAAACTGAAACAACTGATCCATTCTACTATTTCACTAAACTCCTTCTGAAGGCCCAGTATACTTTGTGCATTGACATCACTTTGAATTTGAGAAAAGAATTCTGAATCAAGCCCAGCAGCAAGTGACCCTCACTGCGCTGAGCACAAACCTGTAAGTTCCGCGAGAATCTCCCGGACAGGCACTCCTCGGGTGTAGGTGAAGCCGTGGGCTCTGTACGCCGTTATCACATGGTCTGTGGGCTTTATGGCAGCCTCAATCCCCACACAGCAAGCCTCCTGTTACACAGGACAGGGAAGGTGAGCAATGAAGAAAAACACACAGCTGCCACAGTGAGCACTGTGGCACAATGTTGATCCCACACACATCAAACAGTGGCAGGTCACAGGAAGAGCACAGATACAGGAGATCAACTTAGTTACCAAGGGTTGGTAACAGGCCTGGAGCTGCAACAGCCTTGGGCTCTAAATTCCAACCTGATTGACTAGCAAAGGCAAACGGGAGGGGAACCAGAATCTGCAAATATCTGAAGAATTTTCTCCCCCAATGAAGTATCTCGACAATCAAAATTCAAAAACATCACGGGATAATGGACAGACAGCAAAGTTTCAGTAAGTCTATGAAGTTTCTTCTCCTAGCTGTTGCTTTTTAGTGGGCACATGATCCATGAGATACAGAAACAAAAGCCATCAGTGAAACTTGAGGGGAAAAATGTAGGCCTTTAAATGTGCTCATTCCTCACATTCAGCTGATCTTCAGCTGCACTGTGCCCTTTCCTTAGTGTCTCTCCTCCTTCCTCCTCTCCATCCCTCTCCTTCTCTCACAATGCACACAAATAAACCAGTTCTACATTCTCCACACTATTAAAATTCCTACATTAAATAAGGTAAGACAATATAAAACCTCCTGGCCAAAAGTTCTTACCTGACCATCATATAAATGGCAGAAGCCACGAATGATCTTCTGCTTGTAGAGCTGGTCAGACTTGAGCTCCATGCGCCGGATGGTCTGCATGGTCTTGTAGTACTGGAGCCCCTCCTCTCGAGTCATCACTGCCGTGGTGCCCGGCCCTTCCTCCAGCCGATGGAGGTCACATTGCTGCAAGGTTAAACAAGTCATTATTTCCTCAAAATCATTCCTCCTATTTATGAATATTACTTAATTTTTTTAATGATCTGCCATTTTCAAATTCAGAGTTTAATCCCTTCCAGAAAAGAAAGCCAGCAAAACCTAAACTCATAGGTCAGGACAACTGCACACTATTTCAAAATTCAGGGAAATAAACCCCTTACTTTTAATAAAGACAGATTTCTACTCAGAAAATAAAGCCTCATTATTCCTACAAGCAGAAGATGAACTGGAGTCCTTCGGAAATATGGCAAAAAGCATACTTCCATGGTTGTTGCACACCACATACTAGGTAAGAGTACAGAGGCTTAGTGAAAAGATAAGAAAGATCAAGAATTTCCTCTGTTAAACAGTTTGTAAGATCTGGCCCTAAGACTGGCTGTCACCTCTGCTACCTGTGTTATGAATAAACAGTTAAGTTCAATGGAAGAGACTGAACAAATTACTATGTCAGTGAGTGCAGATTAAATGCCCAAAATACTTTTACACTGGTTAAAGACAGTTTCTATCAAATCAAAGTCACTCCAGAGCAAATCCACTGACACCTAGATGAATTGGATCTAACACCTGGGCAGATTACTCAAGACAACTCTGCTTCAAAGTTCACAGAATAACAGAAATTCTGGAATCTTGTTATCAACACAGGATCAAATATTAAACCTTGTATCTACTCAAAAAAGAATTTTCATATAAACATATATTCCTTCCCTTCCACCTGAAACAATTTTCATACTTCACAGGCACAGCCAAACAGGGAGAGCGTGGAAAACAACACAAATTATTTCTTTCAGATTTTCTTTCATCAATTCCTGAATGAAACAACAGCCCAGAAGCTACTGCCAATAGAAACATCACTGTTTCCTAAGACCCAGCCAGAGTGGAAAGCTAACAGAATATAACACACATTTTCTGAGCAGCACCAAGTCAAACATTGAAAGGATGCCATATTTTTTCCTCAAAAACCCACACAGACTTCAACCAGCTGCATCTTTGGGACAGACTGCAAACACATAATTGTTTGAAAAGCATTAAGGAAACAACAGAACAGAACAGAACAGAAAAGGTTCTTTAGCTCCTTTCCGACTCTGTTCTCACAGCTGCATTGTAATATAACAACTGCAAAAAATAACAACTTCACATTCTTAAGAAACAAGTAACATTACCACACACTGCCAACACAGTACTTCCAGCTGCACTTAGTAATCAGGTCAGATAGTGAGGGGTTTGGTTCTGGAAATTCAAACCACATTTTCTAACTGAAAGAGATTTGGGGACCAGTCCATCAGGTTAAGATCTCTAACAAATGCTTACAAAGAATGCCAGTATTAAGTGTTCTTCTTCACCTTAATCTCAAACGTAGCTTCACTTGCGAAGTCTCCATAGTTACGTGATGCTACCATCACTCGAGAGGCCTTAAAAAAAAGACAAAACCAAAGCATGAGCAATGTTTAAATGCAATTATCAAGTAAAAGTATGTGAAATTACTTTTCAAGTAATTTCTAAGAATACTCCCAAACTGAAATTAAGTTATAAATTAGACTCAGCAGTGGCATATCCCATAAGACTAGGGAACTTTTATTCTGTATGCCAAAGTCCTTTAAAACCCATTATTTAAAATTAAGATAAGAAAAAGAGAATTTAAACTGTTAATACCCTTGATTATCTAAAATAAACCCAGTAAGTTTCAAAACTTTTGACAATGAAGAGCATCAAAACCACAAAAATAACTGTTTGTCCCTTCATATGCCAGGCTGACAATATAAGGAGAGACAGCCAATGCACACTTTGATTGCTGACTTTCTGTGCTAACTGGAATTTTGATTAGATAGAACAAAAAAACCAAACAACCCAAAACCTACCAAACAAAAGGAATCCAGCAGATATCTGAAATATAAACTACTCTCACTTTTTCTTTTTAGTAGGAAGAGAAATTGGGCTTTTTCTCTCCATTGTTATGGCTTTGAATTCATAACAATGGAGAGAAAGAACTTCATATCAGTAAAAACATGGCTACTACTCCAAAAATTATGTGGAAACACAGAAGGTTCCTGAGGATACAAGAAACACAGAACAACAGAAAGGGTGGCATGGCAGAGGAGAGATAGGAAAGATGTTTAAAAATACATTACTGCTCCCTCTTAAAGAAGGAACACAGATTATTGACTAATGAATGGTGGTGATTTTAGATGACTTTAGCAAGTTTCACTGCAGCATCAGACAGGATGGGCCTGTCCATGCATGCACTGTGGCCACAGCGTAAGGAACACTACATCTTTAGTGGCAAGACTGTGCTGCTAATTAAGTTACACAAAATCTTCAGCAGCTCCTTCAGCCAGGGAATCAATATACATTTAGATGAAGGTACATTCCACCAAAATTTTGAGAACGTTCAGGTCACCATCTCCAAAAAAGTTCTGACTGACATGTGTGAAGCTTGGGAGAAAATTCTCAACCTATCCTTGTTACCTCCTCTGTTGCATATCAATCAGATTTATCAGTAACACTGTCCCCATTCACCCTGCCCTGTTATCAGATTAAATATTTAGAAGTTTTAATTTAAACCCAGTTTCTACACTATTTACCACAATGCATCAGTATGATCAGTGAAGAAAAGCTATTTTACTTCTAGAGCTGGAAGTTTTGGATTCACAGTATCACAGAATGGCCAGGTTGGGGAGGAACCTCTTTAGGCCACCTGGTTAAACTCGCTGCCCTGAACAGGACATAAAAGCACACCAAGGAGTCTGAACAAAAGCCCTGATATGTGGGCAGTACACCTATCAAAAGTAAACCTTCACAAGACTGACTGAGGCCTTACCTCACTAACAGCTCCCTAGGTTAGCAGCGTTTGGAAGGAAAAAAAATATGAAGAAGAGTAAGTAGTTGAATCAAATAATGAGGGGAGGAGAAGTCAGCAAATTTTTATCCAACTAGAACAGAACACTGCAAGTGGTTGTTTCTATACATGGAAATCCATCTGTACACTCTGGAAAATGATCAAAGCATATATGAGATACTGCTTTATGGCCTAAGTCTACCTCTATTTATTTGGCAATTTATGCCTTCATTACAGAGGCACAGAAACAATTCAAGCCAAATATTTATATATTTAGTAAGCAGTAGGATCCAAAAATCTTTATTGAAATATCTGAACCAGATTTACTTTGGCATTCCAGGAAAACTCTGTATCTCCAGAGCAGGCCAAGTACCTGTAGTAAGGGAAAATTTTAGGCATCCATATTTGCAAAATTTACTCTAGAGATCGTATTTGTGAAGTAGGAAATACTCCTAGATATGCAGCCCAAAGACAGATAGCGAGAGCTTCCAGGAAATCTGCTCTGTGTTTTTCTGATGGATCCAGTCATCCACAAGCAGTGAATGCCTGGGTGAGAAAGCTGCCTCAGAATGGGGGTGCAGCAACACATCTGCTTTCCATGGCAAAAAGGCACCTGATTTCCAGTTACCTAAAAGTACCTTTTAACTCTGGTCTTGCCAACAAGTTTTTTTCAGCAGGGTTAATTTTTCCTCATGGCCACAGTCATTACAGTAGAATAAGCAACATGGAGTGGTAAAAACACGATTTTTCACACAACAAAGATAAAATACAACAAATTACTCACACTAATAACAAAAAATTAACAAACTTTGAAACAAAATTCATGCAGAAGTTGAAAGGGCTGTTGGCTGAGCAAAGGGAGGTCAAGCAGTTCAGTCAGAAGCTGAACTCCACTCGGGCCGAGCAGACCCCTCTGAGGGACCTGACCTGTGCAGTCCAAGTGTGCATGAACAAGACTGATCAAAGCCCTGCGCCATTAAGGGCTTAAAAAGCGAGCTCCTACAAGCGACGATCATTTTACTGTCACTTGGGATGGTCACGCAGGGTGGGGAAAAGAAAAACCAAGGTGTTTTTTTTTCCTTTAATTTTTCTTTAGTTTTTCTCCTTTGCCGCCGGAGCCACGTTCCCGGGCGGCTCCCACCGTCTCTCCCAGGCCGTTCCCGGAGCTGCGCTCCGCGCGCCCCTCCTACACCGCACCACTCCCGGCCAGGCCGGCACCGGCCGCACTCACCGTCCTCCCGGCGGCCGCCGGGCCCTGCAGCAATCGGGAGAGCGCGGCCAGCAGCATCTTGCGCATGGAGCGGGAAGGGTGGGCAGCGCCGGCCCGGGCCCCGTCCCCGGCTCTCCTTCAGCCGCCGCCGCCTCGGCCGCGACCGCCGCCTGTCCTGCGTCCCCGCGCCCTGCGCATGCGCGAGCCTGCGCTGCGGCGGCGGCCGGGGCAACGCCCCCTGCTGGGCGCCAGAGCCCAAATGTCATTAAAGGTCATTAAAGGTCATCGGTGAGGGAAAGATCGGATGGTCCCTCAGGGCCGCGCGGGGCGGCGGGGCGCACGGGCCCCTGTGCAGCCCAGGCGTTAGGAACAATGTGGGATTTCGGAGGAATTTCTTCTCAGAAGAAGCGTGTTTCCTCTCAGAATTCTGAGCAAAATTTCTTCTCAGAAAGCACAGTTAGGCACTCGAATGGACTGCCCAGGGGAGCGGTGGGGTCACCGTCCCTGGAAGTGTTTAAGGAAAGAGTGGACATGGCCCTCAGTGCCGTGGTCCAGCTGACGTGGTGGTGTCGGGTCATGGCTTGGGCTCGATGGTATCAGAGGTCTTTTCCAGCCTCATTGATTCTGTGCTCAGGTTTGAGTGCTTAATGTGCTGCTATGCGAGAGCTGCTCCGTGTGAGGGCATTCCCTGGTTCTTAAATGCACAAAGTAAGTGTTGAAATGTTTTCCCTTTAACATCACAGGCATCCATCCCTTGGGAAATACACAGCTAAGTTAAGATTTAACTTCATACAGCAGAAACCTCCCACCGTATGACACCTGCTGATCTCTCCAGCCAACCTCCTTTCTCCTGCCGCTGGCTCCAGCACATGCCGAGGGTGGACACCGGGACACGGGACAGACACAGCTGATGAGTATCTCCCTGTTCCACTTCTCCCTTGTTCCTCGCCAAAAAAAACCCAGAAAGTAAATCCTGTTCACCTGCTGGCAGCTCAAGTGCTTGTGTCTGCTGAGTCCCGTGGGTTGCAGAAAGCTCAAGTGCAGCACAAGTGATTAATGTTTAAGGCATGATTTCCAGTGAAAATGTGCCTCTCAAAGTACACCTCACCTCCATCAGAGAGAACTGAAGATGCCATCTGTTTCCAAAATACAGCCTCATCTGGATCCCCACTGTACTGTCCACCTTCTTCCTTGGCTTCCCCCATTCCATTAATAAGGACACTCAAGGCTAATGTGATTTTCCCCTCACTTTGTCTGTAGCACAGAGTAGGAAGGGAGATAGCTATCTCTCATCTCATAAAGATGTTGTGAAGAAGCTTAACTTTGCGTGTATTTGGTTAGTTCTTGCTCAGAAAAACAAACCCAGGGTTGGTATCAGCTTGCTGGAGCACTGAAAATTAACCAAACTTTCTTCAGCTTCAAGAGCTGGTGACAGTGCTGGGCACTGGTAGTGCTCAGCCTCTACCTTTGTGCTGCTGCCCTGCAAGTTCCTTGACATATGCTTTGCCATTAGACAGGCTGGATGTATAAAAGAAGCAAAATACTACTACTGGTTTTCACATCTAAAAAAAAAAATGTCTGAAAATATTATCACTTTTGCAATCATGAAATCCATCTGGGAGTAGCTGGAGAGTGCTGTTTCCAGTGTCCCAAGGGATAAAGCAGTTCTTGCTAACACGTTTGTAGAGACAAGTCTCTACAGGAGCCTCTTGTGGAATCTTTATTGACATGTAACATGCTGGAAATTTGAATTTTGCAAGGCAGTTGTACACTTCTAAGCAGATTTAGGCTTCCTTCATGAGGCAACAACATCAGCAACAGCAGCTGACCTCCAGGAAAATAAAGGGCAAAGTGAAAATATTGATCAGTTGTTTCAAAAGGCATTTTTTCTATGGTGCCTTCAGACTGTAGCACTTCACTGCTAGGAAAGCAAGTACTTGGCAGTCTCCAGCAGACTTGCTGGAGATGTTCTGCAGGCGGGGAGTGGCTCTGCTGCTAAAGACAACATTATCCTGAAGGACTGTGAGTGATTTTCCCCGGGGCTTCCAAGGTGCTGTGACACCCCCAGAGGTTCCAGGACACTTCTGAACAGTGTAGCCATCTGTCTGGAAGTGAGCAACCTGCATTTTTATCAGTCAGCCTGTACATTCCTGGAGAGATTGCTGATGGATTCATGCACATCAATGGTGTTCATGCACACACCAGTTACATCTGCGAGGCTCATGAAGCATGCATTGGACTGTTCTGCACAACTCAGGTTTATAGCAAGGCCAAGTGGCACCAGGACTGGGCTGACTTGCTCATGAAGCATGCATTGGATTTCCTGCACAACTCAGGTTTATAGCAAGCAAGTGGCACCTGGACTGGGCTGACTTGCTCATGGGAGGATGGTGAGGTTGTCAGAACTTCCTGGAGTGCATGGCAAAACAAGGATTCACCTTCTGCTTTTAATAGTTTTCACATTCTCCAAATGAGGTTCATCAAAAGAATGAAGTGTACTGGCATCTGTATGTGAGAGAGGAAGCTTCTGCTAAACTCACATGCCAACTTCACCAAGCAACAGTATGAAATAAAGGTTTCAAGAGATCGCTGAACAATTGTTAACTGGACAATTGCTCCTGCTCAAAGGAAAATTATTCTTCTTATTATTACTATTATTATTATTATTATTACAAAATAATACAGTCAAGTTAATTTCAAGTTCAGTGTCAATACCTGTTCCTTTTCCTAATGAGAGAAAAAAAAGCAGAGTAATTTTTATAATTGCACAATTATAGGCAGATATTATCAACACTTCTAATGGTCATTAGAAATAGTTATTCATATAGGAAATTATTCATTTTTGTCCTCCCTGGAAATACAGCAAAGCATTGATTTATATCACTTCTGCCAATCTTTTACTTTTCATGGCATTTCATTAATATTCATTTATTTTCTTTGTTAAAAGCTCTTAAAACATCCTGAAATTATTAAATTGTTCTACAGGAAACTAATGCAGAAAGCAAATTCATGAATGAGGTAAACATGAAGAGGAAAACAAAATGAAATCATAAGCAGAGAATGACACTAGAAAATAATTTAATGAAAGATAATTATGTAAGATTTCATAATGGAGTACCTTGCCATGTGTGACTTTAGTATTACATCAAGGGTGTGCTGTGTGGCAGTTGGCCAAAATTCATCGTGTTCTATTGTTTTGGGTGTGATCCTAAAATGTTATTTTTCACGTTGCAGCTGTTGTTACAAATGTCTGCCCTTGGGTTGAAAGCAGAGGGGAGCATCCAGGACTCCTCCCAGCTCACTGTCTGCATCCAGGTGAAAGCAATCCCCACCTCATTCCAGGAGCCAGAAGTTAGCTGCATGACTTTTCTTCCTCCTGTGCCACCGTAGCTCTAAGTCAGCAGGCAGCCAGGGTGGCTGCCAAGGGCAGCTGGTGGCCACATTGCTTCAGCCTCATTTCCTCCGTGGGAGGATCCGTGCTGTGACATGCTTCCCCAGGCCTCCTGGGTGGCACCATATGGTGGCCCCTTAAATTGTAATCTCTGTTCTTAATGTTCATGTAATTCAAAATGCTTGAAATAAACTAAGGCCTGGTAGCAGCCCTTTTGAGTGGCATTGGAATGGCAGTATGGGGGAACTCTGCTGCGTGCTCAGTGGTGTGAGAATCTCTGTGGTGGATGGTGAGCTGGCTCCGTTCATTTTGGAGGACAGGATGGTGGCATTGTCTTATCTGTGCTGGTCACACAGCAGCCTCCAGGGCACTGCCCTGACTTCTTCCTGGTGGGAAGCAGTCAATTAACTCAGCGTGAGAGCACACAAGTGGATGAACATGTTCAGATGTGAATGACAAGGGACCAGATCCTGGGACTGGGCCGAAGAAATTAAGTTATCAAACAGAGCAGATGTAGTCTTAGTTCCTTTTCCATATTTAAAATCTAAACCACCAGCTTCACTCCAGTTGCATCCTCCCATTCTAAATATTAATAAATACACTATACCCTCTTTTAAACTGGTCAGCAGGAACAATTTTTTCTCTCATTTTTCTTTGTTTTGCATTTCCATTTATTTTATCTTCTCCCATTTTTCTTCCTGTCCTCCCCACTCTCATTCAATTATCAAAGCATTTTTTATCAGTATTCCTATCTTCCTTTTCTCAGGTCTGCATTGCTTCTCTGCATTTCTCACTGAAAATATCTCTATTTTGATCTATGTCTCCCATCCCTTCTGACTACATCCCATTCAGTTCTAGTAGTTTTGGCTTTAGACAGCAACATAGATGGTGGAATAAGAACGCTGAATTGTACTGTCAAAATCCTTCAGATTATTTGTTTTCTTTGGAATCACTGGAGTTTGGAAGAGAGGCAGTTTTCTAGGATCTTCCAGATGTTTTGTTTCTAGTAAGGATAGAAAATGGATTAAGATGTTCTTCAATTTGATTGCTTTTCTTCATTATTATTTGGGAAACACCAACATCTTGAAGGAGGACAATAATGAAGTTATAATGTCACTTTTCATGCTCGAATTTTTTATCCTTTTATGCCTCTGTTCTTCTTGTTATGTTAATTTTCTTGGGGTTTTAGTCCCAGGAACAAGTAGTATTACAACATACAGAGAAGCACTGTTGTAGAAAAGGTTCTACCATTTACATACTAAAATCCACAGGAAAAGAGGTGCTACTATTCTATGTTTGCCCAGCTTCTGTAGAGTTATTTGAATGTAACATTGATCAGCTTGAAAACTGTGAGCGGAAGAAACCAGACATATTTTCTGTTGTTGCTGGATCTCACTCTATAGTTATGTTTGAGGCTCAGTTCAGTCCTTCTGCATTTTGATATTTTCATGTATGTCTTCAGGTATATACAGGTATATAGTTTTATTCAAAACTGAGATCTTAGGCTTTGTGTCTAGAAGGCTCAGACAAATGCTTTAAACAAACATTTGTGAAACCCAAATTAATGGAAAGCTTTGTAAAGAAACCAACTGTTTCTACTTAATCTTTTTTACACAGGCATCCTTCTTCTGCTGTGTTGTATTTCCCAGCACCTTAGAGATAACATTTCTGTTGACAAAGCTCTATGTAACATCCTCCTTTTCACAGTGCCAGAATATTTTTGAACAACACTCACTTATGAGCCACTTCAGTGCAGATTCCTTCCTGCAGGATTTTTGTTAGCTCCATCGCTCACTGCCTGCCTTTTCTTTGCTGGGTTCTGCTCTCTGCTACTAGCTGTAAACCACTGATTTACATCCTCTCTTTCAGACCACAGTTTTACAAATAACTGAGTTCTGATCCCCTGCCCCTCTCACGTTTGTGTCTCTCCCGAACTAAATGGGAGATTCTGTGCTTCCATATATGTCCTAAAAACACAAGTGAATAGAACAGGCACAATTTGTGGGAGTGGTGTTACCAGCAGAATCATAGATCACTATTCTTTGATTTTGGCCTTGTTGGTGTTTTAGAGGGTGGAAACGAGAGCTGTGTAGCAGAAGTGCCATGAGGCGGCAGTGTAGCCCAGGGATGGAAGTGCATCTGCGCTTTTCTCCTTGGGTGGAAGAGCCTCTGCACTTTCCCCTGCAGTCAGTAGCAAGCCATTTCAGCAGCGGGCCACTGGAGGTTGCCTCATTACTTGGAAAAGTTGTGTTAGGATAACATTAAGAGAACAAACTGAAAATAAACTGATTACTCTAGAATGGGTGTGACCACTTGGTATTGCTTCCCCAGTTGTGTCCGTGGTGTTTGTTTCATTTCCCGGAGCACAAGGAAGGGGATGTCTCAGTACCTGATCTGTTGCTATTGCCCTCAGTACCCTTGCTCCCTCACGGGAAGGAATGCCTAGTTTAGATTTGTCCTTTAATAATTTCGGTGTCTATCCAATTTGAATGAAGCTCATACATCTGAGTGCAATGAAATCTACACCACCCTCCACCCTGCACCAGAGAAACACAGCAGCACTGGTTGCAGAGTTTTTTTAACCTCTGCAAAATCCAAGCAAGTGCTATGGTGTACAGAAAGGGTCTTGTACCACAAAATTCCCACCCTGAGGGATGTGTCATGGCCATTCTATACCAAACTCTTACAATATAAAGCCATTTTGCACTAAGCTGCATTAATCCTGACAGCCCGTAGTAGATTGTGATTCATCTCTGCCTTCCTCCACAGTTTGGGATGATATGATGCTTCTTTCTTCAGCATGTGTGCATCTGGATCCATGTGCAGAAACCCTGCAAATAATTATAGGAGAGAACGCTTATGAAAGCAGATCAATCAAATTACAGAATTGAGGTCATTCTTTAATTTGGCTTCCTGAGCTTTGATACTAAAATATCCTCCTACTCCTTTGTGGAGGACTGTGTAATAAGACTTATCTCTCTAATCTCACATTTTCAGAAATTCTTTTCTTCCATGTGGTTGAGGGCATTCAAAATTATCTTCAATTAAGCAACTAAGACTGCTCTAAATGCATTCAAATCGAATGGGAAATAGAATTTTAAAAACCCAAAACTTCAGAGAGGTGAAGAGTAGTCCCCTCAGCCTGACAACCTTCTACCAGGTTTTGGAAGCCTGACAACCTTCCATCCAGGCTTTTTTCTTTTCTTAAGGATCACTGAAAAATATTTAAATGTAAATATTTGTTAAGGAAACATGGCTAATTTTCACCTGACTGCTAAATCTCTTCTGGTAATCTGCATGAGTAGAATGAACCCTGTATTATTATTTTGATTCTAGGGTTTAAAATTAAGAATAGCTTTGTTAGAACTCAATTCAGTGTCACCTGGTCCTGAGCATTACAGGGCAATGGCTACTGGCTACACAGTTTTTTCTAAATGTTATTCTCTTTCTATTAAATAAGCTCTTCCATGTAATTTTGTCCTAAAAACTCAGAATATTTTAACTGTATTATTCCTTTACTTTCAGATATTAGATTTTTCTTGCTTTGCTCTCAGACAGGCAAGTCCTGAACAAGAGGCCAAAGGTAGCACTGGCCCAAAACCTCTCAGTAGTTTTGGGGAGGCTGAGCTGGCTAAGCAAAATTTGGAGCTGTGTCCTGGGCCAGGAAGGAGTGGGGAGAGCTATAAAACTGTGAGGAGAGCTGTGTGGAGCTGGGTTTGTGGCTCCTGAGGCCTGGGTGGAGAGGGGAGCACAGACACCATGACTGCCTGAGCAATGCTGCAGCCCCAAGGGCCTCTCTGGAAGCAGCAGCAATCAGCAGGACTTTCCAGGGATCTTTCTAAGCAAAGTAAGCAGTAGGGCCATCATAATTTCAATCAATCAATCAGTCAAGTCTGTTAGCTGTTTGAGGCAAACCCCAGCTTTGCCCATGGTTCTGGCTGACCCTGCACAGAAATGATTTTTATTCCAGCTGTCTATCTCCTTGATGTGTTTATCTTGCCTGCAAAACCTGGGAGTCTTTACTCTGGGCCAAGGTGTGCTGCAAACATAGACAGGCTTGCAAAAATATTTGCAGAAGAGTAATTCACTGTAAAGCCAGAGGAGAGGGAGGAAGAGGGGAATGTCTCTCCAGAAAGCAGCTGGTGGAGGCTAGGAAGGATTGTCTATCTACCATCTTGATGAGAACAAGATTTATCATCCTGCTTTTCAGGTCATTGATCTTCTCCAGACTCAGTCAAAATCCATCAGAAGTTTCCTATTGTTTCTGTGTGTTTACAGTCAACCACACTGTGTATTAGCTTTCAAATATATCAGTATGTGCATATTTGCAGTCAAAAATACAAGCCTATAATACTTAGAAAGAAAACAGAAAAATCATTAAAATATCTGAAGATTGTGTATCCTATGTTGAGAGTTTGGAAGCATGATTAACGTCAGCTGCACTTAAACAATGAGTAAGCATGAGGAAGAATTTGTGTTTGGAACTATTTTTAAGTGTTCATTAATTTTACAGTCTCTGCCAAATAAGGCAGAATTTATTTACTTTTGTCTGACTAACTTCAACTGCTTTAGAGTCCCATGAACTTCGTCAAACAATTATGACTTGGATCTTTTTGCTCTGTGATACCATTCCCTTTGCTCTCTTTTAATCATCTGTCTCCTGTTTCTTATGACAAGCAGTGTTTTCCCAGTCCCTCACCAGCTAGAATCCAGTATTCTCTAGCTGATGCCATATAATGAAATTAACAGGAAATTTTCTTTTCCATTACAAACCTCAAGAGTCAGAACTCAGATTCTGGTTTTTGGGATGTTTCCTATTGTTTTTGTAGGTGGCTATTTATTTTTAATCCTCAAACAAAGCTGATATGTCAACTATTTCAATATATATATTAGGCAATTAAAACAAACCAATTAAATTTTGCTAGCCCATTTACCTGAAGCATTTACATTTTGCTGAGGAAGGGCACGGTGTAAGTTGGATGTAATGGGTACAGATAAGGAAAATTAATGTGTTATATTTATATACTGCCATTTAACAGTAATTTTCAGCAAGATTCATAGCAATTTGTTTTAGTTTCCTGTGAACTGGGTTCTCTTTTTGCATTAATTTTTCAATTTTTTAGTAGACACACAGACTGAGTATCTGGTTTCCACAAAGGCTTGACTAGACATTTTTAAGATTGCAGGGTGGCTGGATAGATTTGGCTTGTTTTTTATATATACCTTGTATGGTTTTTTCTTCTTCAGAATTTACCTCATAAAAGATTTTAAGCCATTCTAATTGCAACATATAGTGAGCTATTTAGATATTCAGCTTGATCAATGCTTTAAAGAATCTGAAGATCTATGTTGAAAAAAAGAATTGAGTAAGCCCATTTCAGAACCATTATGACTGCACATCAATTTCCAGTACTACTATTTATCCAGAGAGAATTTTAAGAGGGAAACTCAGTGGTGGTAGTCATGGAGACTTGTGAGGAGTAGGCAGCCATGAAACCAAGGGATGCACAATATTAGAATATTATTTTTACCTTTTTTCACTTGGACAGCAGAAAAAAAGGCCTGGAAAGATGGACAAACAGAATTTGTGAGAGAACATTTCTCAATGGCTGGAAGAGTGTTTGAGACAAGTGACCCAGCTGGCTGACCCAAAGTGGTATGAATGTTGTAGATTTCCAGAGTGGATTTTTTTATAGCTCTTCTAGGAGAAGTTTAGTGGAAGGAACAGATCAGAAAATAGAAGCAAATGAAATTTGAGCCAGTGTGAGTTTTCCTGTTATTTTTCCAAACTTTTTTGAACACGTACATTCAGTCAGCTAAAGAGCTCCCTCATTTGCCCTGCACATTTCTTTCCACTTCCTCCACAGCAGAGGAAAGGCCAGAGTTTGAAATATAAAATGGTGGTGCTACAGGCAGCTGTATTCAACTTGTTTTCTTTCTGTTTTACCTTAATATGGAACTGATTTTAGTAACTAGGCACTCGGCCTACCCATAACTGAAATATTTATAAAGTCTTATGTAGTCTGAAGTCCTTTGTTAGCTATATGTTAAAGAATGTTCAAGAGCAAAAATAGAAGGAAATGGAATTAAATACTTAACAGATTGCTTCTGGATTGATTTTTCCTGAATGGTAGATAGGAATAACTTCTTCATTTCTCCCAGTACACATAGTTTGGACTCAGCCATGCTTCTGTTGCAGGTTGCCCATGCCAGCAAAAGATGTGTCACTAGGAGGACCAAAAAATTTTCAGGGAACAGGATGCCTTGGGTCAAATGAAATGTTTGACATTAAAGGTAGTATCTTGCCCTCATAAGAGTAATTCATTTTCTTGTGAATATATTAGAATTAATGTAAGTCCCACAATGACACTGAAATAAGCACTTGAGCTATTTTTTAATGGACACTTGAATTATTGCAGTATTTTATATTTAAGAACTGATTTTATTTTTTTAAGAAATTAAATATTGGCCCCATGAAAACCAGAGTGAGACAATGTCACCACCTTCTGAGGCTCACTGACGCTTAGATCAGAGCTTCTTAACAGTACAGTGGGACAGATGCCAGTTTTGGGCACATCTGTGTCCATTTGTGTTGCTCTCTCAATTTGAATGGAATTATTGCTGATCAAAGAAAGGGCCCAAGCATTTGCAACCACAGTAGAAGAAGTTAGAACCATCAGAGATTGAATAAAATCATCCCACAGGCTGCCAGCTGCGTTCTTTGATCTGGACTGTTACTCTGGTGCTATTTCTTACCAGACCTCATCTCTGCAGCACTGTTATTCCTTCCATAGCCAGAAAACTGCTGTAACTGAGTGAAAGAGGAAAGATTCTTGTTAACCAGACTATCATTCAGCATTAGGAAAGTTGCAGTTAATTGTTACCCTTTGTAGTACCAGATCACCAATATTAGAATATAATGAATCTCAAGGACCTCAACATGAGAGTTTCTGACAATACTTCTATGCAGGCCATTGTAACAAGGACATTAATTCTGAAAAAAAATCCTCTTTTTGCATGCAAAAGCTGCATTGTTATCTGTGGGATGCTTGTATGCAAAAAAACCCAAACTGTGGATCTGTCAGCCCGCCCTGAAGGCTTCTTGAAAAATATCTAGGCAGCCAGTTGATTAGGTTCTTAATGAATTTGAACATTTAATGTTGTCAAACTGAAATCTGACATAATTAAAAGCAATTTTAAAAGTGACCATGCATGTTTTGGAAAGCCATAATCAGGTAGTAATATTGGTGCAAACAGCCCCGTTGGAATTAAGGTCACAATGATGCTGATTTGACATGTTCTAGGAGAAATGAGTACCTGGGAAAGTAAAAGCAGCATACCCAAATCCAAATATTTCAGAGGGTGGGAGAAACTCAAATCTTAATGAAAATTGATTTTTTTAGATGTTCTTTCTTTTAGTGGTATCACATCTCTCAAATTTCATTCAGGGGAATGCTTTTGCTGGTGGGAATAAGTGTTTTGAAATTTTATGCAGGTAATGCTGGCATGTCTTGATTTATATTGTTCCTTCAAATGGAGATCCATTAGGAATAATTTAGAAAATCCATATTTTGGATAGATTTTTAAAAAAGATCTTCTGTCATAGAAAAGCAGCATCATGCAGAGATACTGAGCTAGAATTATATCGAGCTGTCTACATGCCAGAAGAAATTCAGATGTGATAAAATAGTTCTCTGTCTTGCTTGTTTGAGTTAGCTCTGGCATTTTTGCATAGCAGCTGTTCTTTATTTGTCTGCACAAGTGTGTGTGTACAAAATGGTTCACAAACAGTATAAACCTCACTCTAACAAATTAAGTTTGAAGGTGTCATTATGTTATTAATTAAATAATTATGACTTTCCAACTTTTGTAAACAAATTTTCTCAAATAAGTATCCAATGTAGACAAAAATAGAAAAAGGAAGGAAGAACAGGGTCCCATCCAGACAGAGCATAAAGTAAGAGCAAAGGCACAGGGAAAACAGGTTTCTGTTACATGTTAGTCCTGCAAAAACAGAAAGAATGCCAGTGTTAGAAACACCTACAAAATATGCATCAATAGAAACATGCACAGGAGATTCTGCACTGCCAGACAGCAGCGTACAGGGTGTACAGTGCATGAAATCAGAGAACACCTCCAAGAACAAAAGGTTAACAGTGATGATATGTCTTTTCTTGGGGATCATTCTGTGACCACTGCCATCCACTGTGGACAGTAAAAGCCTGTGATTTCATGCAGAAGCTCAGAAATATAAAATAAATTCAAAATAACTTACGGGCAATAATTTAAGAATAGGAACAAAAGGCATGCAAATGAGAAATCAGAATAGTCAGGTCAAATGAAAGGATTCAGAGGTTTACCTGAAAAATGGGGGGGTCATCTTTCATAGTTTCATTTATAGGAGGTGAGACATAGAAATGAGTCATGCTGTCAGAGGTCATTTTTTAGATTTCACAGCCACTGAAGAGAGGTAAACAATCCTACAGAATTATAACCAGTCAAATAAATGGACCTATGGACTGTCTTTGAATATGTACTTATTTTGAAACAGTCACATGTAGGTGACAAGAATCCCGTGTAGCAATGATCATGACAGACAAAAAAGGTAGGTGCTAAATGTTAGTTTGCACTATGTACAGTAAAACCAGCAAATATTAGAGAGACCTCCACCACAAAAACAAATATCTTCAAAGCAATGCACGCCTACTATGCATCTAGGATTAGATGCAAGTTCAGAGCAAAGAAAGTTTAGTTGGGGGGAATCACAGAATTATGGAATGGCTTGGGTTTAAAGGGACCTGCAAATTCATCTAGTTCTCAACCGTTGCCATGGGCATGGAGCCTTCCAGTAGACCAGGCTGCTCAAAGGAGCATTCACCATTTCTTTGGGCAACCTGTCCCAGTTCTTCCCTACCCTCAGTTCATTGGTGCACTTCAACCCATTAGAGTATCAGAGTATATTACGGTTTTTGCTGTCAATTTCTTTTTCCTTTAAGGAGAAACAGAAGCAGAAAACAAATCCACAAATTTGGTGATACCAATCTTTAACCTCTTCTAACAGCTCCTGAAAACTCATTTTCATTTCCTTTTCCATTGTTCCTATCAAACAAGCAAAACCCACTATAACTTTTCAACTGCACTCCAAATGGATTTAAGAGATTATTTTTCTTTGGTGTGGCCAGTGCTGAAATAATGCAGATACCTCTAGTGGATTTTTGTTATTGCATACTAAAAAGGAGGGGAATTTTGCCATCTCTTCCTGCTCTGACCCTGCCAAATGCTACACAGGCTGAAATTTGCACAGGAGTTTGGTTTAGTTTTTAGAAATCTTGTTTATTCTTTATTATAATTAATAGAACTATAATATGGTAATCTTGTTCATTCTTTACTATAACTAAAAATATTACTGCAATTATCCTCCATATTCAATCCGTAATGGAAAATAGATCTATGGAAGGTTGACCCAAGGTAATCTTGGTTCCCTGGACTTATGTGCACTGTTTTTGAAACAGTCTCTTTTCCATGTAGCTCAGTGCAAGAGTCTATATTTATCTCCAACTTGTTGCTTTTATTTTGCACATTGCAGTAGAGATATTCTTGAAGTACGTTTTACAACCCGTAGGTTTCCCTCTCCAAAATAAATACATTGGATCACTGTTATTCTGGTAACTCTCCTGTTTGGAATCTGGATCTGGCTCCTTAGGCTTGTACTTTGTGAAATAAAGTAATTCCAGTCACAGAGGGCCAGTAAGCAAGAGAGCAGGATATGTCTGGTTCATGACTTTCCAGTTTGATGAAGCTATGCTACCAGCATTTTTTTTAACTGATGATTATACCATTAAAAAAAATCTTTATGTTTCCACCCTCTGGTAGATAAGAAGTATAAAAGAAATCAGAGCAAAGTTTTCTACATGTCAGTCAAAGTGGGCTCAATCCTGCAAATACTTTTGCAGTAGTTAAGCTTCACGTGCAGCAAAGCAGACCCTATTACAAGCCTGGTCATTTTAGCAAAACCAGGTGTAAGACTGATGAGTGCACAGTGGCAGGGAAAGAGAGAGGCAGGATGAAATTAAATCCTAAATTGGTTCAGTCCCCTTCAGTGTGTAATTTATAAATTGGGTTGGAGGGAACTTTTCTTGTGTTGTATGGTCTAATTTGCCACAGGGTTTATTTCTTCAACACCTTTAAGAAGTCCTGTTTGTTCTACATGTGTGGATTGGCACAAGGTAACTTTCTTTAAGGAACTCCTGGCATTTGGTGTTCTTACCTGAAAAAATAAGTTGTGTACAATTGGAGAGCTCCCATCTAGTTATGATACAGTGCTCACTTTCTGATACACAGAAGAGCCAGCTGTCCTTTTGAACAGGGAACATCCTGCCTTTTGTAAGAGAAAATTCAGAAACTGGTACAGAATGGACCCAAGCATCATCTTGGATGACTGAGCAGAACTGTGGGGCTATCTGGTATTTTGTAGCATGTCCAGACAAAACTTTGAATCCAATTTTTAAACCGCTTCCCTGAAGCAAAGAAATGTGCAAAGAAATGTGCTAATGCCAAGTCTTGGAACTCTTAATGTATTAGAAAATTATGTTAGTGTTAGAAGATTGTTATTCTTGTAAATTCCGTACTTTGGGGCAGTGACCTTGAAGTTTTGAGTGAGGTTTCATTCATTAAAGTGGAAATACAGGTAAGTATTGTGAAATATTTACAATAATTCATGCTCATATGAAATGGGAAGTAGTGTGAAGAATCAGGAAAATGATTTTATCTTTGTTTATAGTGTAGATACTGGAGTACTGTGTACTGTTCTGAAACTCTTTTGTAGAAGGTGAAAACACAAGTGTCTCAAAATGGTTATAATGAAGTAATAAATTTAAAGAGTGCAACCTTTTTATATACACAAAATAAGCTTTTCATACATAAAATATCCTTGATACTTTCACCCCAAGAAATCTACCGAGAAAAACATAACAAGAACAATGTCCAGAAAATTTGAGCTTCTAGAAAAATATCACATAGGCTTAATAGTGATAATGATACCCAAAATGTCTGTCTTTTAACTGAAATTGTCTGAAGTGATTCCAGAGCTGAGCACAAGTTGTTAAACTCCATATATGAATTAGTGGATACTATTCCCCAGGTGACATTATGCAGGAAATTAGGCAGGTGGTGTAATAATTTTACTAATCTATGAATCTACAAGATTTTATCAGCCTAAATCTGCTATTCCTGTGTGCCTCCTTGCAGATTTCAATACCATTATTAATATTTATCAAAGTGACAGGAATAAACTACAAAATATTTTCTACTCTTTAGCATTATGTATTGTTGTAAGAGAGAAGGCAAAGTGATCACTGCATTTCATGTTCTGAGCAAGTGTTCTACTTGTGAGTGTTGATGAATCATAGTTTGTTAGGGTGGCCCCTGTGAGTCTGCTTGAAAATATTAATGAGATTTCTGTGGTTGCAATTGACCCATTAATGATAGGATAAAAATAAGCTTCGCGGCTGTCAAGATTTATAGTTGTATGTGAAAATATATCTGGGGAGAAGGGAGGGCACCAGAAAATGAGATCAACCAGTCACTTCAAACTGAGAACAAAAATATATCCTGACCAATTTATTTCTAACTCTTATATCTCATATAAACCTTTAGTAAGCCTCACTGTTAAAGGAACAAATGTATTTTGGCATTTGGGTTTGTTACAAGGAAGTTACAGCTTAATTTTAAGACATCTATAACAAATGTTTTTAAGGAAACATTGAAAGAAAGTAACATTAAACCATATTACAGAAAGGAATTCCAAGAAGAAAGATTTATTAAATTGCTGATAATTAATGTGTTGTATTTACTAGGACAAATGTGACAGGTTACATTTGGGTTTCCAGCCTGTGGGTAGAGTTCTAGAAAAATGTTTTTTAAAGAAGATGACATTATAGCTATGATGCAAAGTAAGCTGTCATTCTGTTCTCAGGAAAAAAATTGTCCAAAGCAGCTTTGACTGCACAGAGAATGACACTAGTGAAAAATAATCCATTCTTAGGTTTTCTCTGGTTGCTGATTTATGAACCTGGACAATGCAATATTGCTTTAAAATAAGAAATCTAAAATTCATGCAACTCTCTTCACAGACTGGTAACCTCAAATGCATCTTATTAAATGTTCTGGTTTAATAATTTACTTAATTTTAATCATTACTGTGCTTTGCTGTTTGGAATATAATTTGAATTTAATTTTCATAGAATTTGCCTTTATAATTAATGATTTGATACATAGTTCTCCCCTGAAAATCACATGACAAAATATATTTGATTCTTTATTAATCAATGTCTACTGTTTTTCATACAACATGAACAAAAGCAGCTTATCCAGTGAAAAGTTTTGGCCTTCTGCATCTGTAGCAGTATAACTCTCAGTGCAATCAGAATTTCTCTGATGCTGGTTTTATATTAGCTGAAGGAGATGCACTTCACACAGTAAGTATTATTCCATTATACATATCAGTGAATTTCAATGTTTTATGAGTTCTTGACCTTCTATAATTTTCCAAGGGAAAGACAGATCCTGGGATAGTGAATTTAAACTATAATGCCAGTAGTCTTGTGTTTTATAGTCCCACTTGAAAGACCTTTCAGAAGCAGTCAGCAAATCCCTGGGGTCTGTGGGACACAGTGTGGAAATCACCACACCAAAGGAAATATTTGCCAGCCTCCACTGCGAGTGATAGGGATCTGTGTGAGTGTGTCCTGCAGGGCACTAAACAGCCTCAGCTTCAGCTCCCTCCTCCCCATTGCTGCAGTCACACTGAAAGACCAGGATTCCCAATCCACCAAAGAATAACTGAAGTATTTATAATTAAAAATACAGGGAGGAGAGAAAAATCAGAGTTCGGACAGTGCCTTATTCCCAGTCTGAGCACAGCACACCATTTTAGAGCCCATTTCCAGAGCCGTGTGCTTTCTCTCCAGTGCTTTCTCTCCAGTGCAGGCGTTGACTCATGCTAAGGAATGTATTCCATTACAGCTTTGCTGGCTTGCACTGTAACTTCATGTAGAACCAGTTAGTTGCTGTGGTGACAGAAGCCAACAAACAGAAAAAAATCATGAACTCTTTCAGGACTGGTCAGAGCAGCTTAATGACAGCATCCACATTTCAAAGTGTAAAACTTTCTTGTTTTGCACTCATTTAAAAAGAGATGTAAGGTGTAATATCATCCTAAGGCCATTTATGTTTCCTCCTATGATATTAAATTTTTAAAGCTGTAGAGACTGTAATCTATAACCATTCTTTCAAGAAAATCTGGAGTTTATCTCCCTAATAAGAAAGTGATCCACAGCTAAACTTGGTGAAATACCACTGTCTTTTGGAGAGATATGTGAAGACAAAATTTGAACTTGTTGGTGTGGATAATATTCATCTAGTGCTGAAATCTGTACAATACTTTAATTACCTGAAACTTACTATAACATTCAATGGGGGTGTTTGAAAAATAATGTAGGATAAATATAGCATTGCAATATGTTCAGAGAGATACAAACTCACTGAAAATTCACAAAAAAATGAAAGTCATAACTATCTCTATTATTGCTCTAATAGTTGATTTTATTAGCAGTTCCAAGAAAGGCATAGTATGGGATGCTGTCTATGAAAAGTGGAGATTTATTATTTAAAGAGGAAAAAATATTTTACAGATCCATTATTCAGTTTTGACCTTGGTAATGTTTAGATCTGCAAATACCATCCAGTGACAATGAGATAGGTACAAAGTTACTGCAAGGATGCTGACTTGTTACATGCTCTGTGTCAAAGGAAATGGAGCTTGAGGCAAAAGGTGATTTAGTCTGCTTATAGAAAAGGAGGAGTTTGTGTATCAGGAGGAGATTATTGTGTTCTTTTCCCTCAGATTACCTTGTTCCTTTTGAGGTGTGAAGAACAAGGGAAAGATCTCACTACAGGTGAGTATGGCCTTTTTGTTCAATCCGCTCACCAACATCAGGGACTGCTAAAATCTAGGAATATGGTTTTGTCCATTGCACTGTGACAGAACAGAGTTTCTCTTCTTTTCTTTATGCATTTTGGTTTAGAAAAGTGTCATAGTTAAGTCTGTTTATGAAAAACTCTGGCTGTGGCACTCCCAGATCTCCTGGAAGTGTCAGGAGAACTCAAGCAGGTTTCCAGCCAAACTACAGAACCACAGCACAGCCCAGGCTAAAAAAGATCTTGAAAGATCATCTGGCCCAATCTTTCATGGGAGAGAGAGCCCAGATGAGATTACCTAGTACCCTGTCCAATTGCTTGTTAAAACCCTCCATTTATGGGTACTTCATCCTATCCCTGGGGAGCCTGGTCCAGCGATTGATAGTTCTCACCATAAAAAGTTGGTTTTTTCTTAATTGAAGAGGAAACCTCTGCTGGAACAACTTGTGTGCCCTATCTCTTCCCCCCACCCGCATTTTTTTCCATGTATCTCCTTGTGAAGTGAGAGGCACTGTCCTGTTGCCAACAGGAAAATGTTCAGCCTCAAATGGTGCAATTCCCTTGTTTCATCAACCCAGTACTGAAGAATTCAGAGAGGCTCTTTGGTTCCTGCCTTCCTGCAGGAGCACCAGTGGAGGGGGCTCTGGGTGACCCCACCAGAGCAGCCAGCAAGGTGTGGTCACATCTGAATGCCCTGCCATGTCACTGCCAGCCCCACAGAGATGGCAGAGGGCTCTTCCTGTGCCACTCTGCTCCATCTGCAGGGAGGACACCTGGGACTAGTGGGCCACCTGAGCTCAGACAGAGGTGGGACAGAACACAAAAATAGGAATAGGGGGTACATTCATGCACGCACTCACTGAGAGTTAGGGGGTGCCTGGGCTCAGTCACCTCAGAGGAGAGTGGCTGTTGCAGCATGTGGGCACTTTAATGGTTGTGCATTGATCTGGCACTATACATCCATGTTGTTATTCTCATTCATTGCCATTTGAATGGCCTAACTATCAGATCCATCTGCTATGAAAAACTGTGCATGTAAAAATCAATGTGGAAAAGCCAGACTTGCTGTGGTATGAGTTGGGGAATTTGGCTCAGAAGTGACATGTGTGCCTGCAAGGATGTATATTTGTATGCATGTGTGTGTCTGTGTATTTCATTAATAGATGCTGGATTATTGCTATAGTTATGTAATTCTCAGCCCATTATTTTTATTGCTAAATTTGTTAGTTTGCCACTTATCCTTAAGGGACTATATTGACATTGGCAGGATAAGCCTAAGGGCAGTTGTGATGTCTAGACAAAAGGAATTAAAGACAGCAGAAATACTTACTCAATATTTTCCTTCTGTGGGAAGTTTCTGTCTCACTCTTAGAAGCCTTTTAATGTAACTTTATTAACAGTTTAATATAATAACAAATGTGTGCTGTAATGGAATAAGTGTAAGCATTTTACATGTATTTACAGTTGGCTGGGCAGACTCTCCCTGCCTAGCATCAAAGCCAATTTGAATATTGTGGATTTGAAATTAAACTAGGAGTGTTAAGTCTCTAGGAATTTTCACTGCAAATGAAAAACAATCCTATCAGTTAGACTGGTACTATGAAAATCCTACAGTATTTTGAAAGGAAGAGAAGGTAAACCCACTCTTTGAACAGCAGAAAAATATCAAAGCAAAAACTTGGTTTATCTCTGTGTGGGCAACACAATCTAGGGAAGATCTGGGGATGCATAAATTCTAGGTCAGAGAACAACCATTATAGTAAAAGTCTTGTCTGGGTTCCTACCAAACCACCAGACAAAACATCCTGCTGCCTCACTCCCATCACAACTACTGCAGCAAGAGAATTAATGGGAGGAGTGCTGACAACTGGCTTTTCAGACTTGCATCTTGATTTTTTTTTCTCCCACACCCTTAAAGTTATTTACATCAAGGTGTCTTCTGTGAAGAGGATCTGAGATTTGTGAAGCAAATCTGGTTATGTCAGAAGATTTTCATGGGAAAATGTCAAGAGAAAAGAAGAATAGAAGATTAAAGGGCAGTTCAAAGAGACGAGAAAGAATATATTAGCGAAGAAGTCCAGAAGAGAGTGAGGTGGAAAAGTTATATATATATGGATATATACCAGTAGATAAAGGGGTTTTGAAAAATTTCCATACTTATGAAGATTGAGCTGAGTGAAACTCATCTGAGTCATCAGCAAATAACTTGTCAAGATATTCAGTGTTGGCTCATACTAACTACTCTCTTCTCTCCGGGACTCTGAAGGGAATGTTTTGATAGAATAGACTAATTAAAATTAAAGAGAAAACACAAGAAAACCATCATACATTTCCAATAAGATCTGTTCTCTGATACTGCCATCCTATCCCTTCTTTCTGGAGTGAAGATATCTGCTTCATCCCTCTCCTTCCACTGTCAATCCCACTTTAGGAGATCCCATACTGCATTGGGGGAAGCTTCAATCTCTGCTGTGTCACAGCCTGGCTCTGTCTCTACATTTGACAGGGTTTTTGGCAACATCTTCTTGTTTCCACTCCATACCTCCCTCTAGTAGCACATGGGCAGATGAGCCTTGCCTGTTACTCTAACTGCTACACTTTCCTTCATGATTGATTGCATATCTTAAAATGTGAGGACAGTGAAGGAAAAATAAATGTTGCTTGGCTTTGGAAATCTGCTCATCTTTGTCTTTTCCAGCAGAGAAAAGAATGTAGTCCAAACCAGAAAGAGGAAGAATTTAGAAGACTAAATACCAAAGTTTTATTGCCCAGATCTTTTTCATACAGAAAACATAAATTAAAGAAGTGATATATATGTATATCTAATGAAAAGAAACAAAGAAGAAAGAATGAAACAGAAGAGTGTGACAGCTTGGGGAAAGATCTCTCAGTTACATATGCTGTATTGTTGTTCTGGAAGCCAGGAATATTTTTCTCAAAAACATAAAACTCCATCATGACCCAGATTATGAAAAGGCTTTTCCCTGGCCTTACTAGAAAGGAGAGTCTATGGCAGTTTGGAGGCTTTTTGACAGCCTGGATCATGGGGCTTGAAATGATCTATTTTTTTTGGACTTGATTTTGAAGTAAGAGAATACACTGTCAGTCAGCAAACCGCAGAACACATGTAGCCCAAAACAAAGCTACTGACCAATTTGCAAATGCAACTAAATACAGGATTGTTCACAGTGCCTTTGCACACTGGGGTAAAATGCATCCAAAGGCTATCACAGACACTGAATTCTCTGAGCTCCTTTGCCTCATTCCTTACTTTTTTAACATGACAGAAGCTGTCCACAATGCTTATATGAAACTTAGCATACATGTGGGTAGATGTATATATAGGTACACATGGCCATTCTTAGCTATGCTCTTTTTTTTTTTCCCCCTAAAACATGGTTGTGTATATTTTAATATTGCAGCAATGAGTCATCACGACTGTGGTCCTTTTAAATGGGATTCCAGCTAGGACTGACTGTTCCTCCTCTGTCTGACAGGGTCTGTGCAGGCACTGTGTGAGCTCCTTGTTCTGCCAGTGTTTGCTCCATTCCTTGCTACTGTGTCCCATCCTCCAGTAGCTCTGGCACTCACAGTCTGCATTTCCTCAGGCAAGGTGTTTTTTCACTGCTGGCTTTTTAGAACTGATTACCAGGTGACCATAATGACCATTATAGTTCAAATGTGCTTTGTTCTCTGCCAGTGCCTGAAATGTGTCTCTCTACACTGCAGCTTTCTAACACCAACACTGTGCTCAGTTTATGGACATTTGTAATTGAAAAAAAATAAATCTGTCGCTAGGTGACACAGAGACAGTGTTTATTTTTGGGGTGAGAAAGGTGCATAAGGTTGAGGTATTCAACTCTGTGGCATGCATTTTATGTGTATGACACCCACTAACTCTCCATAAGTAATATATCAAGTATTTTATATGCATGAATCATATTTCCAGTTGTGTGTTTTTGTATAAACCACTGGAAATCATTATAACAGTTTCTCTCATATCATGTATCAGCTTCCCAGCCAAGCCCTCAGGTTTTTTAAACACATTTCTATTATATTTATTCTTTACTTGGTAGTCATCATTGCATACTAGTACTTCAAAGATACTTGTTCAGGTAGTTAAACAAGGCAAATATTTCCCTATAAACAGTAAATTCCATTACAAAGGATCATCTATTCATCTTCTCCTCAAGCTGTTTTTGGGGTTTTTTTTTTAATAGTAAGAAAAGCAAATACCTAAAAGAATGCCAAGTGTTGGGGATTTCAGATATTAAATAATTGTGACAGTTGGCAATACTCTGGAGTTTGCAGTACATCATGCTTCTGTATTCCCTAACCTGTGATTTCAGATGTTCCTGTTTCGGTCTTTACCAAATCCTTAATTCTGTAGGGAAGTGAAATATCCCTGAGAAATTTTGTTTTTCTGAAAGCAAACTGTTGCTATAGCAAAATATGATGTCTCAAATTTGACTACAATGGAGGTTAAAGGAGAGAAGGATATTTTAGAACATAAGTCATCCCTGCAAAATCACTGAAAATGCTGTTTAATAAACAGAAGAGGGTGGAATTAGATTTAACTGGAAACTTTCATGTTAATGAAAAGCCTCTTTCTTTCGTGGAATCTACTAGCTCATGTTTTCCATTTAGAATTATTTGCATCTCTGTTCCAGGTACAAAGCATGTATGTTTTCTTTAACTGTATTCTTACATCCATGTAACTTAGCAGATGAGGTTGGCCTTGGAGTACCCAAGTAAGCCTGGGTTTGTCTTCTCCTGGATCCTTGGGACAGCTGCCCCACTCAGGAAGAATAATGTAAGGAAAAGAAGTGTGTTAGTCTGAAGGTGGTACTCAGTTCCCACCTGGTGGCTGGGCCCTCCTGCTCAGACAGCAGGTCCCCTTGTCCCCTAACCCCTGGTGTCAGTGCAGTGCTGGGTTAGAGAAAGCCATGGGCCAGTACACTCCACTTGTTTTGCTCTCCATAAAAGCATTTGACCAGGTGAAAATAAATTGCCTTGCAGGAAAAAAATAGTTATTTCTATTGTGACTGGATGTATCATTGTAAGTGTTTGCCCTCATCTGGAATCCCAGCCTACAGCTCCCCCTGGCCTGATGGGAGCCTCTCAGGTCTATCTCCCAAGCCAGCAGCTAAATCACACTGGCACTGGATTTAGATATTAACATTTGAAAACATGCACATTCAGTCCAAATAAACTCTATGATGGAGAATGGTTGTTGGACATCCTCAGGCCTGCAGCAACCCAGCTGGCTTTGGGACCTGAGTATTGTGTCAATGTGGGTTTAGGACAATTAGCTGTGCTAAGTAGGGCTAATTTAGCCCAGGGGCAGTGTTACAAGGTACAGAGCTTTATGGAGCCTGTGGTGCCACACCCCTGCAGTAGAAATGCTGGGAGCTAGTTTGGGGGATTTTACCCCATACCATATAGCACAGCACAGACGTTGCCCTTCAGTCCCAAAGTGATGTGCAGTGATACCTTGAAGTATTCAAATGGCCAAGTCATTTGTAAACCTCAATCTCAGCTGGATTTTGTAATGATTATATTAAATATTACTCCACATGAAAGCACTTCCTGTGCCAGGGGCAAGGTGTTACTCAGCATTGTGGCAGACTCCAGTCAAGAGTAAAATGCTGTTTTCTTCTCCTTTTTGTTGCCATCAAAGATGTTAAGGAAAGTGCAAGTGGCTTACAAAACTGTGCTTTCAGATTTTCATCGTTCTAACTTTCGTGTAATGAACGACAATAATGAAAACATTTTTCTACAGCTGGTAGCTTGATTTGAGTACAGACACCATAAAAAAAGAGTGACTACTTCCCACATTTGTATAGCACAGGAAATCATTGAAGCTGATAGAAAGGTGCCTCAGAGTTATAAGGATAATACTGTGAGGTAAATCTTTAATTACAACAACTCTAAGTATTTATCCAGCTATAAAAGACAAAGTAATGAACATCTCAACTCTTTGGGAACTAAATGTTTTTTTCTTTTAAAAGACAGTTCTGCAAATATGACGTCTTTCTCAATTGGTGGCTGAAAATGGCCACCAGTTTTGAATTATCTAAGGGGTGCTTACTTTACATATAGAAAATGCAAAGCCAGTTATGGATAGCCTATTAGTGATATAAAATCACTAACCAATCTAAGAATACATTTCATGTGATTCATTTGATGAAATGGTAAAACATATTTGAATCAAGCAAAACACATGTCAGTAGAGAATTTTAATTATCAAGTAAAAATAAACATCTTTTGCAAAGTATTCTACAGTTTTTCCTAAAGCCTATCAACCACAGAACTGTCCCTCACTTGAACACTGTTGTGCTGTCAGGCTGTGTGCCCCATAGAGAGCCCAAAGTGCCAAGAAGGCACCACTGTTGTCCATCTTCCTCTCCCAGGACAGGATGAGCTAATCTCAAGCTATTTCTGAGGGACTACTTTGAATATATCCTTTAATATTGGAAATTTTTACCTGGTATGTGTGACTTCCTATGGAGTTCTTATTTCCAGTCCCATTCTCAGTTTACCAGATAATTTTTTCCACCATTTTATACTGTGCTGGGTGTTTGTCACATAAATGGAATTAAAATAGTTGCCAAGGAAGCAAGAAGTGGCTAAAGCTAAAACAGCCTGAAGTGTTTATTAATCTTCAACTCAGGTGCTGGAATGGGAAACGCCTTGTTCAGGGAATTTTACTTTCCTGAATCCCCGGCTGGATTGTTTAAATGCAGCTGTTGGTGTGCCTGTCCTTGTAGAATCACACACCAAATGGTGTAGATCCAGATGGACAGTGATAAATAGAGCTCATAGGGTTAGGAGAAGAAGATTTTGTTTGAGTAAAATTCACCATTGTGATTAATGTGCACAGGCACAAAATTGGAAAAAATGACCCAGGTCCTTAGAAATACCTGTGGTTTCTTACCAACTGGAAACTTGTAACATATATGAATATTTTTTAAGATAGGTGTCGTAATACTTCCTGTGTCTTTCAATTTTATGCTATGAATTAATTTTTTAATATAATGTTATCTCTTACATGTTTTTTCTTCCAAAACTGTTTAAGGAGTACCATCAGATGTTATTAGCAACAGCACAACACAATGCAAGTGACTTTGTTATGACACTGTAAGTGATTCAAAATGAAGAAAAACAGCTTACAAAAAGCCTGAGTCTCGAGGTGAGTGTGCTCTGACTCTGGGGCAGCCTTTTTGTTGTGCAAGGGGACCAGGAGGAGTTTACAAGGAATCCTTTCTGACAGTGGAGTCCAAATACAATATCCATATGGTGATGTTGAGGTTTTGCTGCCTGGCCTTGGTTAGTCCCTCAGCAGTGCCTTGAAGCTGGCATTGTGCATCTCAGCAGTGCCACCCCATAGGAGTGAGGCCACCCCAGGGATGCAGGGCTGGGGCTGAGGCACAGCAGCATGGCAAGGCTGCCCAAATGGGCCAGTGTGAATGGAGCCCTTGCCCTCCCCAAGAGCCACAGGGGGAGGCTGGGGTGTCTCAGCAACTGGTAGGCTTGTCCTCAGCAGGAGCTGCTGAGTAACACAGGACCTGCTTTGGCAGGAGAATGTGTCAGGCTGATTGGCCACATTGGGTGATGCCTCTCTGGGTGTGCACCTCAGTGCTGGCTGGGAAAGTGCCTTCTCCCTCTGCAGGGCCCTCGGGGTGCTCAGGAGCAAGACTTCATACTTTTGTGCCACCAGGCATGGGTGGATCCCTTCTTTTGTCAGAAGATTGGAAAAGGAGATCTGGGTAAAGGAGCTGCTGCTGTTGGACCTCAGAGTTTTCTGCATGGTTGCTCAAAAGGAATTTTCATTTTCTTCTGCAGTTGCAGGGAGAGCAGCAGTTCAATGCCACACTGTGTCCTCTTTGCTCCAGTTCTGGCTTACCCTTTAATGTTGTTTCAAAGTATTCACAGTGCTTTCAGCTAGTCCATGCTAAACTTGTTCTTCATTCCCACTGCCAACTGAAGGTGGCTTCCCAGGGGAGTACTTGGCAGCTGCTGCTTATCCCAAGACCCAGCCTTTGTACCACTTAGAGGAAGGACAGATTACTTTTCCTTCTTGACACAGAATTCACAGAATTTACAGAATTCACAGAATCACTAGGCTGGAAGAAACCTTTAAGATCATTGAGTCCAACCCATGCCCCAACACCTCAACTAAACCATGGCACCAAGTGCCACATCCAGTCTTTTTTTAAACACACCTGGGGAGATGGTGACTCCACCACCTCCCCAGGCAGGCCATTCCAACACATTATCACCCTTTCTGTAAAAAACTTTTTCCTGATACCCAGCCTATACTTCCCTTGGTGCAGCTTAAGACTGTGTCCTATGGTTCTGTCAGTGCTGCCTGGAGAAAGAGACCAACCCCCACCTGACTGCAGTCACCTTCAGGAAGTTGTAGAGAGTGATAAGGTCACCCCTGAGTCTCCTTTTCTCCAGGCTAAACAAGCCCAGTCCTTGTCCTTCCTGCTTGTCCTTCTGCATTGCCTGAATCTGGCAGGAGGTAGGTGCCGGGCAGAGGCTGCAGGCTGGGTGCTGGATGCTGTTCTGGCGGGGTGCTGTGCCGGCTGACTGCCCGGCATCCCTGCCCGGGCTGTGTCCCTGCAGTGTCCCCAGCAGCCGTTCCCAGCTGCCGTGGCAGGGGTGACGCCCGTCGCCGCCCCAGCCACCGCAGCACAGCTTGCAGGGCTCTTCGGCGGCCGAGTGTAAAATTAACCCTGTCTCTGTGTGCCCTGGGCCAGCTTCAAAGCCCTTTGAAATGACGGGGATTTTTCTGCCCACTTCAAAGGGCCCTGGCTCATGAGCGTGCAGCACAGGGTGCACCAGTTAATTTTTAAACTCCCATTACCTGAAAACTTCTTGTAAAGTGTACCAGAGCATAAGGCTGGGGACGAGCTTGCTGGAACACTTGACAAGGCACAGATGAACACCTGGGACTAAAAATTTCTTTCTTTGTCATTTATCTTTTTATGTTATGCACATGCCTTGTAATCACTCATTGTAATCATTTACCTGTGATTTCTTCTGTCCTGCACATTTAGTGCTTGGTTGTTCCCCTTGCTACCCTTCACCCAGCAATCCACAGGACACAACAAGGTCTGCAGGGCTTTCCTGGGCTGATCTTGCATTTCTGAGCAGATTAAATTTTAGAAACCCTTGGCATACTCAAGTCAGAACCACACCAGCACATGCACCTCTGTGCAGGAAGCTGCTGCTGCCGAGGACAGTCCGTGGGCAATGTGCTCACTTCCCACACTTCCTGCCTCCTTGTCTCTTTCACGGCTCCCAGAATATCTCCACATCTCCCCCACTGCTGCTTGGGATGCTTACTGCCACAGGATGGTCACTGGCAGGACGAGAAGTTATTCAACAGTGTGCAAAGGCTGCTATTTTATTTGGCTCCAGTTTGTGAGGTGTATAAAGATACAATGCAAGACTGAACAAACAAACAAACCCAAAGAAAACACCTTCCCTTTATTTACTTTTCCAGGAGAACTTAATGTTTTTGTCTCATCCAAAGTCCTCTACATTTCCCATTTAACATCTTAACTCCAATAGTAATAAAGTTAAAAAAAATTTTGAAAAGAAACTTTTGAAGTAGTGCAGATAGGCAATGAACATTTTATTTACAGAGTAAGGAATAAATAAACATACCTCTGAATTGAATTGGAGAATAGTCTCCCAAAGGAAATAGTGGATATCAAATTGCTTGAATAATTTAAAACGAGGCTGGACAAAGCACTTAATAATATATGGCAGAAAAGAAGCCTGCCTTGGCAGGAGATGGAGCGGATGACTTAATCGGTCTTTTCCCTCTCTAGCCTGTATTATTTTATGGTTTGTTACTGTAGATGACTCAATGTTAACAATGCTTATTTTCTTTCAACTGCTTGCTAGAGGACAGTGTATGTCCATGTCCTTATTCTTTATTAATTATCCCCACTTAGCAGAAAGGCACTGGAGGTGCTAAGCAGTTTTTAGGAATATTGTGTGAGTGTCTGTGTTTTAGGGATGCATATACAAGAAGAATGGCAAAGCCATCTGTCACCTCCATCCTACAAAAAGCACCATATGTGTCACATATCACTATCATGCTTTTCCATCATCACAAATTACAGCAAAATTCTTTGTGGAGTCTTTTCAAAACCATTGAAACTGGGTTTGTATCTCTAAAGGTAAAACTCCCTTTTATTTAATGAGCACAGTGTGAAGTCGCAGAGCTCTGTGAGAGAGGGAAATCCAGAGTCTGAATTGCTTCTGAAGTGGGCCCAGGATAAAATACCATATTCACTTTGGTGGTGTTTATAAATGACAATAAAAGTGACTGCCACCTGTTCTTATTTAGCCATAGAGGAGCTTCACACCTCCTTGTGTAAAACACACTGAGAAGGATGTGGGCAGAGACATTTCACTACAGATTTAGGAAGTGTTTGTTGGACATTGGGTAAGTCAGAATGTACATCACTAGGGAAAGAACAGACATAAACCAGAACCTACACAATCATTACTTCTTTTAACATGAAATCTGTGCTATTAAAAACAGACAAACACTGATCAGATAAACACAAACGACAAATATAGGAGAGCTTTCCTTGGATTGGCAACTGGACAAGATGAGCTCTAGGAGACTTACAGGAGGGAAAAAGACTCAGTTTAGAGAGAGGGAGATGGGATACACAATATAAAAATATATAAATATAAAAAAGAAAAATTCTATAGCATATTCTACACATTCTTCTATGTAAGAGTAATGGACTTTAAGCGAGGGAAGTGTAAGTTAGAGACATTGAGAATCTTTCTAATAGTACCCTGAAGAACTGGAATATTTTACTTGGATAGCATAAAAATCTACAACAGATGTCAGAAAAAGATCCATTTAGAATGATTTAGGTGTATTTGATATTACTTTGGGCCAAAGTACACCAGATGATTTTTTCCTTGTCCTTTCATCCCTGCTGTTTATGAATTTGTGAATTAATGGAGAAGGCAAGTGTGGAAAGAAAAATCCTGGGAGGATACTTACAACAGGGCTTATGAGATTGGCATGGAAAAGGCTTCCATGCAATTATTTATAGTATTGCCTAATTTTTACATTTGTCATGCTACTAAAAGAAGACAGGAATTAGCATTTTGGAACCATTACAGAATTTTTTCAGTTGTCATGTTTGGCATTGTAATCAGAGTGCAGACAAGACATGAGTGCCAAAAAGGTGCATTTACAGAGATATTGAGAAGTCTGTGGTGGTCCTCATCTGAGGATCTAAAGGCTCCTGGAGTATGTAATTTGATTTCCCTGAAAGGGTTACAGACAGGGCTGTGCTTAAAAGAAACAGGAACATGCCAGCAAAGAAGAGGCGTTGTTAACTTGCCAGCTCTGTGTCTGTTGAAAATACTGTCCCAATAATTCTCAAACTTTTTTCTTTGCAACACCAGCAAAAGTTCTGTCAGTGCTTTTTCACTATGTTAATGCATATTGGCTTGTGGCAGAGGGCACATTCCACATACAAATAGTCTAAATCATTCCATTTTAATATCTGGGTTACCACAGAGAAAAGTCCTCTTAGCTTCTTGGTTATTTCTGCTCCATAAACCTTCAATATAGCTTTAGGCTATCAGAGTTTCACATCTACAAATGCCTGAAAAGACTGGAAACAGTCAGTACCACATATGTTTTGTATCTCCATTTCACTCATGCATATTTTTAGAGGATCAAAACTAAAATGTACTAGCACCTATGATGGAGAAGCAAAAATTAGCTATATCTAAAACTAACATATCTGATTTTGCCATTACTAAAAGCTGTTTGCAGTTTCTTTTTAAAGTTTATGTCCCATTATTCCTTATGCACTGAAATATTTGTGGATATTTTTTTTCCCTTCTATGGGATTTATGTCTTCCCTTGCTTTATTGCTCTCCTTTTAATTTGCTGTGTTCTCTCACTGGGAGGCACAGCCTAAATAACCAAATACAAACTATTTCCTCATCAGGGCTGTCACTCTTTACTGATATCAACAAGCATAACTACCATAGTGATGAATTCCATAAAGTGAAGCAGAAAATACCTCCTAGAATGCTATCCATCCTCTGCTGTGCCAAAAAGCTCTGGTTTGTTGCTTCTCACAGCTCTGCTAGTATTTTTTCAACAGCTATTTTTACTACCCAAGTTCTTTGGGTAAAATAAAAGAGTTGGTGGAACAAACAACTTGGAACAGTGTCACTCTTGTTTTCCAGATCATTTATTTTTCCCCTTGTACCCACAAAAGCTATTGCAATACTAACCTCTTATTAAAGATGCACTTCACAAAATTATTTGGCTGTTGATGTTCCAGTCCCATAGGATTCAAAGCCTATTAATAGCAGCAAATTTAACTAGGTTTTTCTGAAATTACATGTTCACACCCACCCTTCTGGGTTATCTTTGCCTTGCCTAGCCTTACCTTCTACTGTAAGAAAATAAACTCTATCAAATTACTGAAAATGTGCAAAGAAGACTTCCAGAGATCATCAGGATCCTCCTCTGATGCTTCAGAGGAGAGTAGGTGCTGGAGGAGGTGAAATTCATCAGAAGGAAGTGTCCCTTCGTAGCTGTGGACCAGAAATCCTCCCGTGAGAAGAACTCCACATGCACAGGAGCTGGAGGGGTCAGGAGGCTTTGCTCATGAGTCACCAGCAGAAGTTGCCTCTGGCTCCCAGTATGGGTGAGTGCAGGGGGCAGCACGTCACAGCAGCACGGATGGAAGCCCCAGAAAAACACCCCACAGCCTCTGATGGTTTCTCCTGGAGATGGGGATTTAGATAACGTAGTGGTCTGCCTTTCAGCTGCTTGCTTGACATCTGATTTACACTGTAACAAGCCTCTAATTTTCTCCTTTGCACCAAAAGTAACAGAACATCAAAAGTGTCTGCGATGTACTTTTTCCATTTACAAGTTTGAACAAGTCATTTTGGCTGCTCTGGTTTTGATGGAAATGAGGAATAACCAAACATAGCCTCTTAAAACCAAACCAAAACACAACACAACAATAAAAAACAATTCATGCTTCCAAACACATCAAAATAACAACAAAAAAAAAAAAAATCTGTCTTGTGTTTGGAAATGTCTGTGAAAGAGAGGTGCCAGGGCAAAAATCTCCTTATTATAATTAAGCAGTTCTGCAAATATTATATCCTGATCAAACTCAGCTGGAATATGGGATGGATCAATATCAATTTTACATCATTACCACATAGCTGCAGCTTCCAAAAGATGCTAAATTTATAGAGGAAATAGGAATTATTTCCCAACTTTTTATTTCCTCTATATGAAATATTTTATCACAATTGATTTTGGAATATATTTCCATTTATTTCCTGTTAACTAGAAGGCACCAGGAGTGACATTTGGTCAGATACAATATACGAATTATAAATCCTTTACTTGTGTTTAAGTCACATAATTAAGTACAAGAAAGTGTGAGAATGTTCCAGATAAACTCATACTAATACTAGGTCCAATGTTGTTGTAAATACTGTAACACTGAGTAGCTTACTCCCATGTCTGTGGGGCCATTCCAGACTTGGATTTGTGCAATATTCATCCATAAACTGCAAAAACAATTGCCCACCCTACAGGAAGAAGCTTATTTTTCTCAAATATAAAGCAAGAACTTTTCCAATTCCACCCCTAAACCATGTCTCCAGGTGCCATGTCTACATATCCTTTAAATACCTCCAGGGATGGTGACTCAACCACTTCCCTGTACTACCTGGCCCAATGCTTGACAACCCTATCCACGCAGAAATTTTTCCTAATATCCAGTCTAACACTCCCATGGCACAACTGGAGGCCATTTCTCCTTACTCTATGGCATGTTACCTGGGAGAAGAGGCTGACCTTTGCTAGAATCTCCTTTCAGGCAGTTGTAGAGACAGATGAGACCTCATCCCAGCCCTCATCTCTAGGCTAAACAATCCCAGCTCCATCACTGTTCCTCGCAGATCCTGTGCTCAGCTCTGTTGCCCTCCTCTGGGCTCACTGCAGCACCTCAATGTCCTTCTTGAAATGAAGGGCCCAGAACTGGGCACAGCTCTCAAGGTGTGGCCTCACCAGTGCCAAGCACAGAGGGACAACCCCTGCCCTGGTCCTGCTGGCCACACTACTGCTGACACAGGCCAGGATGCCTTGGCCTTCCTGGCCACCTGGGCACAGCTGGCTCACGTTCAGCGCCCCCAGGCCCTTTTCCCCAGGACAGTTTTCCAGCCACTCTTGTCCCCCCGTAGCACTGCCTGGGGTTGTTGTGACCCAAGTGCAGGACTCGGCACTTGGCCTCATTGCACCTCACACAATTGGTCTCATCCCATCAATCCAGGCTCTCCAGATCCTTCTGCAGAGCCTTTCTACCCTCCAGCAGATCAACACACGTTACCAACTTGGTGTCATCTACAAACTGAGTGAGGGTGCCCTTTACCCTCTCATCCAGATCATCAATAAGGAATGAAACAGGACAGGTCCCAGTACTGAGCCTTGGGAACACCGCTAGTGCCTGGCCACCTGCTGGATTTAGTTCCATGCACCACCAGTCTGGGCTCCACCCTGCAGCCGGTTTTTCACCCAGCCAAGAGCAAATCCAGGCCATGAGCAGTCAGTTTCTTCTGGAGAAGGCTGTGGGAAATGGTGTCACAGGCTTTACTAAAATCCAGGTAGACAACGTTCTCAGCCTCTTCCATCTCTGAGAAGAGGGTCACCTTGTGAGAGGAGCAGATCAGGTCAGTCAAGCAGGACCATTGTCCAGAAATTTGCAGTGAATAAACAGTAAAAATGTTAACAATGTTCTCCCTCTTTAGCAAACATTTGCTAATGGATTTCACAATAACAATACGTGTTTTCAGGATAAAATCACATGCAAATGAAACATGTTATATTCTGCGTGGGAATACTAACAGTTTTCCATCTTCATTAAAGATGGGCTGGACACAAACTTTTTTGCTGTAGTTATTAAATCATATTGCATGTTTCCGTGTTGACAGGTCTGGACTTCTCCCAGAATTCTATGGATACAGAAGGCTGCGTAATTTCTGACACTGGTAAATTTTCAAGCAGTGTTGTTTATCTGTTTTTTGGACACACAACTGTGTGACTGATGGTTTTATTTTATCAACAGAATATATTAATTTCACTAGTTTGCATGGGCAATGTGGCAGGGTGTCAAAATGGCTACCCAGATAACCATGAAAACTGAGTTGTTTGATTAGTCTAAACTCTTGGAATTCTTTAAAAATTATTTATCCTGGCTTGTCCCTGCCTGATTCCATTCATTGCCTTCTGGTTTTTGTTTTTTTTTTTTGCATGAACAGCAACAGTATCCCAGGCAGGAATTATAACATGGCCCAAGAGTATTTTTAGCTAATTAAGCTCTCTCCATAGCATACATGCAGCCAAATGAGGTCTCAGGAGGAAACAAGGAGCTTTCCTTCTAGTCCCTTGAATAAAACTGCAGTTTAAAGCAATTCCTATTTTACACCACCTATTTTTTGTTCTTCTTTTGAGCAAAAAGAATTTCCAGATAAATAATCCATTTAAATTTTGGGAGAAATTTCTGGTGAATGCCACGCATGAAGCAAGACTCATCACAATGTTGCTCATTGTTGAATTTTGATTAATGTTCCCACTCAATTGCTGACTCACTTTCTTTCCAGCATGTGCAAATATTTGGTTTCTTTCTTTTTCTGGAGCATGTTCTGTAGAGCCCACTGCTGTAGTATCCAAGCAAATTTTTAACATCAACAAAAATATTACCAATTCTGTAGAACTTTGGTGACATCCCTCTTTTAAGGGTCTGAGACTGCTCAACCCAACCATCTCAGCATTCACATCAACAACTAAGTGCTATTCTGTTGTTTTTCACAGAAAAGAGAACAGTGGCATACAGCACTGAGGAATCTCTTAGTTCAGGTCTGTGGCTGCAGAGTAAACCAGAAATGGTGTAAAATCTCCAGGCATACCAAAGGCAGAGCTGAGGGCTGCAATCCTTACAGAGACAGCCTTACAAAACTTATTTACAGTCAAATATTTGATGCTAACAAAAGTGAACCAGTTGGGGTAAATTTCTTAACATCTGTGGTTAATCTAATGCAGGTTTTCCAGCAGTTCAACCACATCAATGAATAAATCAGTTTTCCTTTCCTTGCAAGTTTTTTTTTCTTTTTTGGTGTTTTTTTACTTTTTTTCTTTTTTTTTTTAATTTTTTTTTTTTTTTACCAAACCTTCCTTAGTCTGGTTCTAATCCGAAGCTCATTCTTGATGACAGTGTTGAAAATAGAACATCATTCTCCAGCAGCTGGATAGTGGAGCAGATATTTGATGTTCTTTTGCTACTTTATGCTTTTCAATAAACTGTCAAAGACTGCAGGATATGCCTTAACACAAACTGACCTTATGGAAAGTTTAGAGGCAGAGTGTACCAAAGTCAAATGACCCCCTGGGTCCCTGGGTCACTAAATTCTCATATCATGGCCATGAAGTCTCTCTTCTGGCTGCATTTTTCTTTTTTTCTACCTCCCTTCTGCATCTTTCCCAGTTGTCTCAGCAAAGAGTAGTTGTACTTATGCTTCAAGAGTACCCCTGATTTTTCCAGAACAGAGCTGATCTCCTGGGAATAACCTTACTCTACCTGTGTTATCCTCAGACTGCTGAGTGGACATAGTATTGTATTTCTTGAGGCTCTCCTTGGAAAATCTAAACACCCATGTATTCACTGAACTTCAAATGTAAAAAAACCCAAAAAAAAAAAGGTAAAAGCCCCTCACCAGAGAAAGGCTTTTTTTTTTTGTTGTTTCCCTACAATCATTGGTTTCTACACCAATATTTTTCTGAGTCAGTATGAAATTAATGAAATTGCAGTCCAGTCTCCAAAAGCGCTCTTGCTTGAAATGTCCTGTCCCTCGTTCCACAATTTGTAATACTCAAATTTTAAAACAGCCAACAAAATAAAAAACACTCCTCACCCCTGTCCTCCATGGAACAAAGTGTCTTTATAGCACTGAAAATTTTATTGCTGTTGCCAAGGACAAACACAGGTTTCTGCTAATGAGAAGCCGTAATGAATCCTGTCTCAGAAGGGCTTCTGGAAGACACGGCTTGATTGCTCTCTGGACTCAGCCCTGCCTCCCAGTGTCTGGGGCCTGGCAGGGTGCCTTCCCTGTTACTCAATAATCACTGGGCATTTCTTCATGCCCTAGCCCTTGTGAAGAACACTCTGTTATTCTCTGATGCACAGGAGGTGCATATTACAGCACTGTTAAGGTGCTGTGGTTTATATTTTCACTGAATATTTGGGTGGAGAATGCTTTGTTGTTATTCATTCATCTCGAAATCACTCTTAATGCATGTCAGGTTAACCAAAGATGCAAATGAAAGCATTCATTCATCGAAACCAAGCAGACCATGCTGGCTAAAAGGCTTACAAAAGATGGAGGTGAGAAAAAGAGAGGAAGAGTGCCACTTAGTCTGTTTGAAGTGTGGGGCAGCTGAGGGAGAGCATTGCGTAGGCAGTGTGACCACACTCGATGGGAACATTTCTGGATTGCCACCAGTCTCATCACTGAGGTACAGACCAGGTCTTGCTCATCTATATTCTAGATGCAAAAAATCCAGAAGGCTTCTCTGTTCACTTTTTCTTCAGGATCTCCTCAGTCTGACACACAGCAGACCACAGACATCTGGGTCTCCCCATTTAGTGTCCAGGCACTTCTCTTGCTCTGTAACCCTTGTATCTCTTGGGCTGCAGTGGCTGCAGCTGGCCAGGCACTGCCCAGAGCCTTCCACCCATTTCCCAACAAAAGTGAAAGAGATGAACTGTGACATGAAGAGGATTATGCTTTGAGGCAGGGAGTTGCAGGAAAAAATACCTTTAATGTATTTCCATATGGCAGGTTCCATGAGAGAGGAAATATTCATTCAGTCCATGGGCCATGTGGCTCAGTTTTCTCTCTCTCAAAACCTGAAGTAGATCCCTTTGAAAAATGAGTCAAAGCAAACTCCCTTTTCTCTCCTGCAACAGTGCTCTGGTAGCCATCATTTGCATCTCAACTGATTCCTTGAGCTTTGAAATCACTTGAAATCAAGTGCTTTGCTTTGTGGCTTATTTAGAAAACTCCCATGATCTCCTTTCAAGGCACTCGGTCTGTCCCTCCTGAACCTACATAACATTGATGCAAACAGCACCTACATTTCCTCTGCTTTGTTCAGTGTCTTACTAAAGCACCGTATAACATTTGAAAGATTGCCAAGCCTGCCTCCAGCCAAGCCTCCTTTGGGAGACCCCTGTGCACCTCATTTGCACAGGTGCAGCCCCAAGCACAGAGGAAGATTAACAGCACGTGTACCTTGAGCTCTCAGCCAAGCTCTGTGCAGGAGCTGAGAACTGCAGTGAGGGAGACACACTAAAAACTGCAGGAGTTATTGCAGACAGGAGACATTACAGGAGAGGGCTTGCACAAATTATATATATATATATATATATATATAATATATGTATATAAGAGACTGATTGTTAGGGGAAAGATTTAAAGGACTTCAGCAAGCTTTGGATCAGATCATACTCTTTTTTCATAACTTTGGGTACAAAGCTTTTGCTAGTACAAGGTAAACTGGTTTAAGTATTTCCTGTGACTCATTGAAAAGTAAATGAGCTATTTAATGCAACTGCTACGTTAATTTCAATGGATATAATCTAACACCAGCTCAACTACACAGGCAGAATAATATAAATCACTGCTGAGCTAGTAGCAACTGATAAGATAATTGCTAAAACACCATTTACAGGAAAGTAGTCTGTGTGAAAAAGCAGGGTTGGATTGATGCTTATTTAATTGCTATGTGACTTCAGTTCTGGACCCTTGTTTATTAACCTTACCTGTCTAATTTAAATAATGGAATGCTGTGTGCTTTTCTGTGTCACAGAGAATATTACCAGCTGCTGGTCTCAATATAAAAGGAAATGCTTGAGATGTAGTTTACTGTGCAGTTGCACTACATAGATGAAGTGTAACTCTGCTCCTAAAAATTAGAATTTTTGAGCTAAAAGTATGTTCCACTTTAAATGAAACACAATAAAACTTATAATTGAATTTGTATACCTTCTGCCACAGCTACAGAATAATCATGAAATAAGAAAATGTCCCAAATGTCCTTTTTAAAAACCCTGTAACCCAAATTAGGACCCAAAGTGACAATGGCTTTTCCGCATTATTACAATGGGAGATTGAAATTCGTTTTTGGCAATTTGCAGCATAAAATGTAATCAGGTATGTATAAGAAGTCAGTTTGATACATTCTGGATACTTTATAAAATGAAAATGGAAATTTCAAAAGCATTTTAATTTAAGCCTTGTCTCTCAAAGAAATATTATAGCATTGCTTTTAAGTGCAATTTCAAAATGCAACCAAAGTTCTTAAAATGTAGGTGAGTTGTAAATCAACAAAAAACTGTTCCCAAGATTGCTAATTTAAGTGAAACCCGAGCCACTAAAAACCTAGAAAAATGCCAAGGTCACTGCCAATAGATTTTATTAGCAATGAAAAAGGGACAAAAGAAAAGGCTAATGGCAGGAGGACATAAAATATTAAAAAGGAGCTATTGATTTAAATGTGCTATTGTTAAAACTAGGCAGCAGTAGCTATTGTCTGTTTCTGCCAATGTATCCATTACACTATTAGTATTTTTCTCATTTTCCCAGTTGTCTCCTAAATGCTACTTATTCTTTTTTTTTTATTATTATTTTCTTTTCCTTTTTTTTTTAAATCTGGGTTTTAAAAACAGAATGAAGTATGAGAATGAACACACCAACCTGTTTGCAAATCATTACACAGTAATTTATATTCTTGGGTTTAGGAATACGTAGAAAAGGGAGAAAATAATATGCATTATTCTAGGGACACTTTTTTATATTCCAGTTCCCAAGGAAAGGCATCAATGTGTAAATATATCCTAGGTGCAAGATTGTGCATCTGTGAGCTGAGAGGACACATACCTTTACCAAACACTGGAGATTTCTCCAGCAAGACAAGCAACAGGACATGGGAAGTCCTTCCAGGAAGATGTGATATCCCTTTGATTGTTCACTGGGCTTGCACTGCAGGAAGGGAAATAAGTAAAGAGAAATAACCCTGAGCTGACCTCCTGACTGTGTTCTTCTGCTCCATTCCAAAACTAGATGTTTTCAGCAGAAATGCACACCTGCAAGGCTTCACTGCCAGCTGGTACAGCAGATGCCCATGCCAGGGACACCTGCACATCATAAGAAGATGGCATAATGCTTCCAAGCACCAGGTTTAGCTGGAGAAGGAGGTCATTCAAGGGTGCAGTTGTTTCCCAGATAAGCACATGGCGTGTTTGTCCTTCAGCCTTGTGCCCTTCTGTGGGTAGTTACAAAACCAATGATGAAGTGAAAGGCACCTTTCTGATAGACAGCCTCTTGACCAGTACAGAACAAAATTAATTACTTCAGTGACTTCTGTAGGGCTTAATTCTTTGCACAGATATGGAAGAAATAAGGACTATCTAATTTTTTTCTTGAGGAAAACACCAGTGGAAATTATAGACAAACTGAACTTCAGCAAGTGCCAATCCTGTTTTTCACTGACTTAATCTGGAGTACCATACAACAACTTCAAATAAGTTGTGTAATTATATTGAGTGTTGCAGAAAATCAGCTCAGACATTTAACTAGTCACTCTGAGGTAATGAGCATAATGCTTTTATTAAAAAAGAAAAAATACCAATTTAATGTGAATTAAAATGAAAAATTTATTCTTTACAAACTGTGATGACTTCTAATTAGAATAGCACAAAGACTGCAGAACACATCTGGGAGGGCTGGAACTGTCAACAGAAACCTTTAGGAGCTAGTCTGCAAAACACTGTTAAAATTCAAGATTTTTCCAAGTGGAAAACATCACATGGACACACATATATTTTCCTACGATAGTTTGTCTCCCTGGAATCTTTCTAATGAGTTGTGATTGCAAGCTGAGTCATCTTTAGGGCCTAACATTTCAGTTGGTGTCAAGTAATTTGTAAATTGCTTTTGGAATCATCCAGTGAAAACATGAGAAAAAACACACAGGCTGCATATCCTTATTATTCTTGGTAACTAAACTGGAAACATCGGGGAAGAAAACTACTGATAAGAGAAATTTAGTTGTGGGAGTTAGAGCTTACTAGAAAACTCATGGCAGCAGTTTCATAATCTGAAGATGCAGATAATTTCTCATGGGAGTGTAGGTACTGATTGCCAGGAGGAGGATGTTTTGTGTGATTTCAGAATCAAAGAAAATAAAGCAATATTTTAATGACCAACACCTTCTAGAACAAAGATATTCTCATTATGCTGAGGGGGACTTAATGCATTAATAAGTCTGGGACTCAGTGAATCTCTCAGATAATTATCTACAGTTCTACATGGTGTTTTGAGGTTTTAATTTTCAGCCTCTAAACTTGGGACTCTGAGGATTTTTCTGCATGCTTAGGCTATACCATAAAGATGATGGGGGTCTGTGGTGTGCTAAAATGCAAAAATCGATATACTTTAAGTATAAATAGAAAATGCTAAAATAGGAGGGGATTTAAGCACTGGAGAAAGTAGTATTAAATAGTTTCCCACTAGCAATGATGCAGATGTGATGGGCTATCTTGTAAGTCCAATAAATCTGTGACTCAGTGAATCAGATAAATATCTAGAACGCTACGTAACAGTCAGTGACTTCTTGCTTTCTTTCTGTAGATTAGAAAATAATTATTTTTTAACTCTGGGTATTTTTAGCATCCTTTCTTTCCTGAGTGATATGACAAGTACATAATGTAGAAATCAATGAGAAAGCAAAATACTCCTTTGCCATCACCAGCTGATTTGCAGTTGTGGCAGAGGGACTGCTGTGATGAGAGTAGACATGGAAAAATCTTTTCAGGAATAAGATCAGAGATGCTTTACTCTGGTTTATTAAAATGTGGGTGCATGTACAGAAGTAGATGAAAGGTGTTTCATTGTCATTGAGTTTTCATGAAAAAGGCTGCTTGTTCCTGCATTTTGCCTTGACTTTTAAGTAAAGGCAAAATTAAGAAATGCAGGGATTTGTTGGGTTTCAGGAGGAATGTTCTGTGTTGTTCATGGTACAGCACAGTCACATGCAAAGAGTTACATGGGCATCAGTGAGTGAAGCATGCATGCAGACATGAAGCAAATAAAAGTTCCAGCTTTCCCATGGATCACTCCCTGAAAAAGATGATGGTGATGATGACTTTCTCCTAGATGCACCAGGGGAAAGAGGTCCACAGACCATGACCCTGTGCTTGGGTAGCTCAGAGATTCACAGATCAGTTTTTGGCCTGCATATCTTTAGTAGCAAATGAAGTCCCAGACAGGAGGTACTTAGGAAAAGATGTGGCCAAGCTTCTCAGCAAGCTCTGCAGAGCTGACGTTTTTTGATGAGACTAAATTTGTGTATTCAAACACATTGTGTCATTTCTGATGGTGTCCTTTGCAGAGCCAGGAGCCAGTCTTGATGAACTTGTGTGTCCCTTCCAGCCCAGGATACTCTATGATTCTATTCTGTTCCTTTCTGCTCAGCAGAGACCTTTTCCCTGCCTGAAGATGCAGAGCACATTCATCTTTTTCCCACAGACTGAGTGGCACAGTGAAGCCAGCTAGAATGCATAGAATGCAGAGGACAAAATTCTGTCTCTCTTCTGGTCAGCACTGTCACCTCCCATTCCTCTCCAAATTATCTCAAGACACGTTTCTGTCCTTTCCCCTTTGCTCTCACCACTGCCATGCCTCCCAGAGGTGCAGTCAGAGGCAGAACAGTCCTTGCATACAGAAATTCTATTGAGGTGATCACTGCCTGGCACACAGGACTCCCTGCAACGTGAATCATGCTGCACTCACACCTTTCCTGTTATCAGCTGTTCCCACCCTTGAGGGCATGAAATAGGAATTAAAACTGCTGTTTGTTTGCTTTCCAAACAAAATAGTATGGATGAGCAAAGTATTTTGTGGGAAACATTTGCTCAAGAAAATCAGATCTTTTTCAGGATACTGCAAGCCTAAACAATTACTTGTTTTGACTGAAAAATTTTGGGGATAATGAAAAGGCATTTCTAGTTTTTAAATGATTTTGTGACTAATTTTGATCTTCTGAGATGTGGACTACCAAGTTTGTCTCCCAGTATCTACCAAATAATTTAGAACAGAAAAAAATATGGAAAAAATCCCATTAATTTGGACAAAAATTAACTCACCTAAAAAAGAGGACATAATATCTGTGTGTGTTTATCCACCTTAATAAACAGTAGCCATTTTGCAGAAATCTCTGTGGTATTGTCCAGGGAATTTGTTGTAACCTGTGGTTAATCATTGATCATCCTCCTATGCAAAACAGCAAGTTGCATGACTTGGTGAGTAACATATAGGAGAAGAATGTAATAAGTAAATATTTAGCCACTAGCTTATTATTTCCATTCATATCATGTAGAGCAAACAGACTGTGTACCAACTGCCACTTCCTTAATAAGGGAAAAAGCTAGTAATGCCAATAAAAGGTGCTTTTTATTACAGAATAGGTTGCATATTTTTCATGCTTTAGCTTCACTTATTATTTAAGGACTCTTCTGCATAGTTTAGGCATTGCTTTTGTTTGCAGTACTGTTTGTATATTTTTGAAGAACATTGGAAAAAATCTGTGAAGGACTTGTCTTAAAAAAGAAGTCAGGACTTTAGAACTACCTCCAAGTATATAAAAATAAGTGCCTGAAAAATGTTCTGAGCACTTTACCTTTGGATGTTTGGATGTTTGTTCAATGTTCTTTCCAGTATACAATCTGTGTGCTTTAAAATGTTACATGCTGTTATTATGAAAACAGAGAGGTCTACAATGATCTCATTGCATGATTTATAACTATAAATGTAAGCACAGATGCTTCATTTTCTGAAGATCCTCCTGAGAATCGAAACACAAGAAGCTGACCTTAGCACCTGCACCCAACCACAGCCATGGAAATATGTGTCATTATATAATCAACATGAGCAAGCCTTTTAGTCAAAATTGGGAACACCCAAAGAGGCTGTGGACACTCAGATGGAAAGACAAAGAGCACGAGTATTGGTGTGTTATAAGACACAAACAATGCAATTTTTACATAGACTAAAATGTTGAAAATGCTCTTTTAAGTAACTTCAGCTGTAACCTAAACTTCTTTTACAGTAGAATGTAACTGTAGATATATTCTGATTCACAGTGTTCTGTTTTCCAGAGTACCTGCTCTAATACAGTCTAACATACAGCAACAAGAAACTCAAGAATGCACTTTTCTTGTTTAATCAGTATTTAATAATCATCCTTTCTTTTTTCTCTTGCTTTAAAGCTCTCAGTCAACTGGAAAAAGTTTTTAGACATATGTGACTAATCATTAATCACCATTAATAGGGAAGAGCCAATAGTCAAATGGGATTCACTTTGGGAAAAAAAACAACCAAAAAAAAGAAAACAAAAAACAAGTTGAAATTTATTTCCTAAGGTCTTTGGCAAAAGATTAAGGACAGCAAAATACGGTGAACCTGTGACTTATTCACAGGCACCTTCCTACCTGTGTGAATTATTCACAAGTAGGAAGAAGATTTTTTGGCCATAAATGTGGCCTCATAAGTCTCATAAAAGCCCAAAAGCTCATAAAAGAATGTCCCAGGTGGGCCCAACAGTAAGAGCAGTATCCTGTGTGTTCAGCAGTCACCCTTGGCTTAGCTCAGTGGGAGTGAGAGCCCTCCTGGGGGGGAAAGAGCTGCATCCTGGTCTGACCAGGAGTGCAGCTGACCTGCCCAAAATCTGCTGGACTAAACATCATCCCCAAGTTCAAGCATCAGCTGATGACCACCTACCTTCAGTTTAACTAGTGTTTAACAAGAGATACTGCCTGGTGAATGAGAACAATGCCAGGAAAACATTTGAGCTGTAACTTTAGATAAGAAGGCATGAAAGGTAAGCAAAACTGGCAAAGCAAGACCAGAAAGATATAGGTTAAGGTCACATGATAAGACCAGTGATATCACAAAGGCAGTTACTGGGTGGCCTGCCCAAGGTGAAAAGATTTCCCTCCAACTTTCCAGAGAGAATTTCCAGTACTAAGCTGGAATAGTGTTTGGGTTTTCTTGGAACCAGACTGGTACTGTATTTCCCATATCCCCAACTCCATTACACTGTGTTAGCTTTTATTTCCTTGTGTTGGCCTAAAAACACAGAGGTGATTAGTTTCTTTCAAACTGTTAGCTGAATGCATGTCTTAATGAAATAAAAGTGTTGTAGACTTGGGATACTTTAGGCTGAAGTATTGGGTTTCTTGCAATATTTCTTCCTGAAATGTCACATTTATGTATGTTCTTGAAGAAACACTAGAAGAATTTGTTTATACAAAAATTTTGAGGGCCATCCTCTTCCATTTTTGGCCAATCAGATAAAGAGAAAAAATAATTCTGTAGAAAGGACCATTCCTCAGATCTGGGGACAAATTATTTTCTTTGGTTCAGTTTTCTCAACACTCAATTTCTGATCCACTACAGATTTGAAACTTGTTGGATAGTGGTGAGTTTGGGCTTTGACTTCTTTATTACAAGTAATTTTTCATTGCAGGAATCTACTGTTGCTGTATACTTAGCCACAGGATAACTCATTGTTTATATGTTTATGCCAAGCTGATAACAATGTCATATGTCACATAATAACTTAGCATAACAATTCAAAAGGTTTAAAAGCAAAAAAAAAAAATCTATTCTTTGGATTTCTTCAACCAAAAAAACACCGTTGATGATTATTACATTCTCATTTTTGTGGACTTTTTTTGCAGTTAATGCAGACAAAAGTACACTGTTTCTTTCCTGAGGCTGTCAGGAAAGGAGAGATGAGGAGCACCCCAGGCTAAGTTTCCCATTCATCCAGCTGCCCTGTGGCCATGCTGTGGCTGATGGGGACGGTCCCTTCTTTCCCTGTTGCACTGGCTATGCTTTCCTACCCTCATGCCGGTGTTGGCAGCAGCAATCATGCAGCACATGGTCAGCTGGCTACAAGCCACTCCTGAGTGCCACTCTGCAGCTGAGTAGTGCTTTATGAGCCCGTTTTCAGCTTTGTTCAGGAGCTGGTTCATCTCCCTCTGTGGCTGGATGCTGTCTGGTGCATCTTTGTGACCCGTCCCGGGGCAGAAGCGAAGCCCAGACCCAGAGATGAGTGTGTGGGATTCTGGCCATGAGGCCACCAGGGAGGGCTCTGGCTGATGCTAAGTAGGTGTTGAAAAGGCCTCATTTGTTTGGGGAGAGCGTGGGCTGGCTGCAGTTTCCAAGGTCTGGGACACCACACCCTCGGGCTGCTTTTGCGAAGGCAGCAGCTGTGCCCGCCAAGGAAAGCGGAATGAGATGCAGCTGCCTGTGTCCAGGGGCAAGCTCTGCTCTGCCACTCCTTAATGCATCCCAGAGACTGCTGCAGCTCCCCAGGCTTTGGAAAACATGTTCCTAGCTCAGATATGATACACTGACTCTGGGCCCTTATCAAATGTTGATTTGTTTCAAATCATGGATAGAGGCTGAATAAATTAATTCATTTATTCATTAAAAATACAGGAAATAGCTTATTACAAATGCAATTCTTATTAGTCTTGTCATTCATTGTCTATAAACCTTAAATATCTTAGCCATGTGACAGAGATTTATAACATATTGAAAACATATTGAACATAACATCCACTGAAAATATATAACATATTGAAAACAGGGTTCTTTTAAGGCAATCAGCTTGGGGGATAGAGAAATGCCAGATTTCATTTCTTTTATTGTGCCCTGTAATATAGAAGAGTCAAATTAGGGTTTTTTTAAATTTTATTTTTAAAAAACCTCCCTAGCTTTAAAAATTTCTCTGCCAAATATTATAGTATACTAAAAAACACTTCAAAGGAAGGATTTATAATGGAAAGACTGATACACCAATGCTAAGAAGTTCCAGGGGGTCTGCTCTTATACAACTTCTCTTTCCAAATGAAACGGTCTCATCAAGGTTATTGCCTATATATTTAATTTCCAAAGCTCTGGGCTAAAATACCCAGTTAAACAGAGCAGCTGAAGTCTCACTCTCCTAAAATCATTGAAGGGACAGAGTTTTGCAGCTGTGTCTGTGACGTGGAAATTTTAATAGCTTTAGAGAAACAAGAACTGAAGTTGACACACTCAAGTTGTAAATACGATTTGATAATTATAGTGTCTCTGATCTCATGTAATAATTTTTCCTTCGTATTGCAACATTTTTATATCAATATTTTTATGTTGGCTCACAGCTTTTATTTACATATTCTGATGTAACCAGAAAACTCTACAGTCTCTGAAAATATTTTCCTGTGGTAATTATGGGATGCTTTACTTTAACCTAATCAGATTGCAAACCCAATTTGCTTAGTTTCAAAAATGGAAAGATCTTTTTATGAACTTTTTATTGTTCATAATGGATACTGCTGGTAACTCATCAGGAAATATAAACTGCATTTTAGCAACTCCTTTTTTATTTAGTAGAAAGCTTCAGCCCTTAGAATTAAGACATTCTGGCATGTTAGGATCTAGGTTAAATTATATATATATATTTGAATTTCCAAATAAGACAATCATTCCCCCAGTACTTCACCAATGTGATCATAATAGGCCATGGATCACTTCTCTTGCTTTTATGTTCTTGGGAACTTTTGCAGACATCAAGAAAGAGGCACTATATATAATAATTCCAAAAGGAATTATATTAACTTCTTATCTTTCCAAAATGCCAATTACTCAGAATTATGGCTATTATTCCTAAATTATAGAAAACAAAGATACAATTTAAAACTAAGTAAAATAATCTGCTGTTCCAAACCATCCCATCTTTAGTAGCACTCTCTGCAGCTGGAACTGCTGGTGGTGTTCAGAAATACCACAAATCTTCTGACTTTTTCCTGCTATTTTCATTATCCTGAATTATGCCAAGGTGCATTTAGACAAAAATTTAAATACTATTAACATGCCTAAAAATAATTTAAAATACTAAGATCATTGAGTAACTTTTTTTAAACAGTGAATTAAAAAAAGATTATAAAAATATTACTTTAATTTTAAGATTATTGATTTATTAAACAATGTTTACATGTAGTTAGGTAACTGAAACAAATATTTTGGAGCATTACATCTTACAAGAATCACAGGTCCAACTTTACCATCCTTTACTTTTTTATTGATTGAAGAGATAGAAAAAAGTTTCTTGTTTTTTTCCTGAAGCTTTCTTTATAATGCCACATCAGATAGAGGCCTTTAACAATATCTAATGGTTTCACCATTATTTATTGCCAACTTTAAATAATATCAAGGGAGCTCCCATGATTTATCTCCCTCTTGTATATCTGATGAGCTGGTGGAACTGAAATGTCCTTCTATGGCCTGGATAATTCAACTCCTCTCAATCCTAAAATTCTGAAAATCCTAAAACTAAGAAAAAAAATCAATTTTCAGAATTTCCAAAGTCATATTCCTACAACAGACTTTGGCATTCAGATCTGGGTTCAGATGTCTGGGTTCTTTAGTGTGGGAGAAGATCCCTGGTAAGAATGAGCATTTGCCATTTCAAAGACCCACCTTTGTACAGATGTCTGAAATCAGGCACACAGAGCTGAAAAGTCAGATCAGTATTCAGCAGAGTATGTTATTTGCCCCTGCAAGAATTGCCATGGAGCTTACCTTGACCATTCTATTTTAGAAGAATGTCTGGTCTACCAGGTGAAAGTCCCAAAATAACTTGATTTGTTCAACATTCTCACAGCTTTTACACTGAAAACCTGTTCTGCTTCATCTGTGGATCAGGTTCATAGCCCCTTTCCTTGACTAATATGCACAAGTGATCCCAGAAATACCTGGAACCTATTGCTGTTTAAGAATTTAATTCTGCTGAGGGATGGAGTGGAATTTATCCCCCGTGTAACACAACTTCCCAAGTCTCCTAAAATCCCTATAAGTAATTCAAGGTGGTGGAGTTCAATAAGGTTTTTAATACAATCTCTAGGTAGGCAATATACATTACATCTGCAGTTAAGTCATTATTCTGTCACTTGAAAAATCTTGAAATATTGTCCAAGAAAAATCAGATGACTTTAGACACTACTGTGAAATCATCCAATTATTCAAAAAATGTTAGCAGTTAACTTGGCACCATTAGATATCACTAAGCCAAGAAGATGTCATAATTGGAATACACTGGAAATAAATGAACTGGTATTTTGTGCAAATCCCAGTTAGTTTCACAATACCTTTGGAATAGCTGCCAGTTATTGAAAAAAAGTTTGCAAATTGCACTTCTTAAAAACTTTAATTTAGAAGAGAAGGAAATCATCAAAATATAAAGATCCCATTATTTAAGAAAAAATAGTCAAGTTTATAGTGACTGCAGATCTTCTGTGTAAGAATTCTAGGTATTTACATGGCCTTATGCTGAAGTTTGATATTAATTTTGTGAAACTTTGGCAACAGTTCCGGTCCCATGGTAAAGCTTCCCTCGCTAGGCACTCATTGGGCCACTGTGTCCACCCTTGACCATGGTCCTACACCATGTAGGTAAGATCTTGCTGCTTCTGGAATTTGGCATCAATCCATGGGCCGACAACCTCATCTGGGAAGTGTACCTCTTCTCAGAGGGGACTGAGTGGCTTCCCAGTGCTGTGCTTCTGCCTCAACAGACAATAGAGGCCCATGGAAAAAAACAGTAGGATGCAGTAATTTCCCTCACAACATTCATTATTTTGTGGACTCCAAACATGGGAGTAAAGGGGAACTTTCTTCCAGAACCTCCTTATCTCTGGTAGCCTCCTTGCCTCTGATTTGCCCAAACCTGTTTTTCTTATCCCAGTGGCTCCTTGTCTTTAATCCTTTCTGCTTTTGATTTCTTGTGTACATACTGCATGGGCAGGGCTGTGCATGAGAAAATACATTACTAACGTTGCTCTTTACCTTCCCAGGTACATGTGATGATTCAGATATTACAAAAATAGGCTTCACGGAAGTTTTCCAGCAAGTCATGTCTCACTTTAGCAAGAAGCAGAATCCACACAGCATTACAATCTACCCAAATACAGTGGGAAGAGTTCTATGGGTACAGACCAGAATTATCAGGATTCAAGTCATCTCCACATACAGTGGACTCCTGGAAATAGTCTCTGTCTTGTAAAGGAGGAGGAATGCATTGTGATACTTAAAGAAGAGAAGAGAAGCCCCTAACATGTATGTGTATATGTCTTCTTCTCTTCAAGAAGAGAAGCCCCTAACACATATAGTCCAAATACATGTGATTTGAAGTGATTTCGCTATGAACTAATTAAAATATTTTCAATAGATCCATAAGAAACTGTTGTCTCCCATGAACATTTTTCTTATGTCCATATCCACAAACTGAAATTCAGGCTCAGATCATCATTAATCTTCCCATGTTTTATCACAAATGATCTAAAATTCTATCTATTCTACCTATTAATTTAACAATAGTTAGGTTAATAGGTAGAATATAGTCCAAGTCTCTTATAATGACATGGTAAATTATTTGTAATTATTATTATTTGTAATTAATTATTATTTGTAATTATTTGTAACCATACTTTGGGAACCTCTGACTTAAGCAAGAAAATAAAGACTCAGATGTCTTCAGACAGGAAGCCTGAACAACATGGATTTTCTCCTTCCACTTTTGTTTTACTGAAGTCAAATAAATGAAAACCCTCTCAGATGCCCCTTTTCCACAGAAAAGAAAATACGTTAAGTGGAAAGAGATGTGGTAAAAACTGACATGGTAAGGATCTTCTTTTTGACTACCCATGATCTAGACCACTGTGTACAAAATGTACTCTTGTTCTGTTTTTTGGGTGTCCAGACATTAGTAAACTTCTTCTACTCAGGCATCAGGTCCTGCCCAACTTCTCATCCCATACAAATGACAAAGTTTCTCAGCATACAATATTGATTTACAGGGTTTGAAGCTTGGGCACTGTTTCTTTGGGATTTAAATATATGGCATACAGATGAGAGTAGGAATTTTGTCACATTTCAATCACTCATTCTTACAATAACTGTATAATTTTATGTGCACACCTTTTGTGATGGGATATCTTATACCCTCTAAACTGAATCTCCATACAAAAAGTCTGTATTCTAAATATTGGAACATAAACACCAGGTCCTGAAAAAGACATAATGCAGTTTCATCACCAAAACCAAAATGAAAACAAGTGCCATTGGCTTGCTGAGAATGTCTGTTTCTGTGACTGAACCTTCAACAAAATTTGAATATATAGCAACAAACACCTAAATGGCAGACATTTGATGTTAATTATTTTCTAGCTGTAACCACACAGCAATATCTGGCATCGCCCCTTTCACTAAATTTAGAACAGGAAATGATTGCATGAACCGACCCAGCACTCCCATGAGCACTTCAGGCTGAGACTGCCAGTGGAAGGAGTGACCCTGCATCACCCCCACCCCTGCTGGTCCCAGCTCCTGCCCCAGGGCCATCCTGCACCCTCCAAGCAGGAGTATCCTGTGTGGTCCCTCATGCTGTGGGATGAGGCACAAACCCGTGTTTGTGCTACCCTTGCACGCAACCCCAGCTGAGAGGGTGGGCACACGAGCAGCTGTGCTGGCACAACACAGGACATGATCTGAAAAGAAGGAACCACTGAGAAAAGTGGAGGATTTGGTGCACTTGCTTTAGCCTGTCTAAGATGCCACAGGAAACTGCCCCAGCAAATACTGGCTTCTGATTCACACACGAAGCAACTGAATTGCTTTATAATTGCCTTCTTTATTATCAGATATTTCTATTTATTGCTGAGGAAGCTCAGGTATATTTGGCACTTTCACTGTTATTTGTTATGGAGCAATAACATTAGTGCCATTCAAAATTCAATGTTGCATCTGTAAATCCTGTAGTTTTTGGTTAGCATCCATTGAGAAAGGACAGCAAGTATAATCAGCCTGAATATCCATAAATAGGAAGCAGCTATGCCTGAGGAATTTACACCTGGCTTTCTTAATAAATTTACCCCCAGAGACTTCATGTACAGTTCTGAATGGTAATGGTTTCTCATTGTTTACTTTTCCCTATAAAAGACTTTGTGAGGGCCTTCACCCTTTAAAATAACCTATTGCTCCTGTGGAAGACCACAGTATCTAAGTTGGGTATATGGAATAACTCTTATTAATAAACCTGGATGAATTTCCAGGCTTTGTGGTTAAAGACATGTTTTATCTTTGACAATCATTATTTTAAATGCTTATACATTTTCCTAGCACATTTTATGACAGTTTGCTCCATTCAGCTGATTATTTAATCCTCACAGCTATATCTATTAATCCTCATTTATTCAGTGATCTGTAAAAATGCCTTTATCTCTGATTCTTATTCAAAGTGTTGTTGAAAGCAGCAGTATTGGCTCCCAGATCTCTATTTCATTATTGCTCAAACAATTTAACAACTGGGAGAATATTCAGGGGGACAGATCAGAGAGAGCTGCCAAACTTCTGACTCAATCTATGACAAATTTTGGCAATAGGATAGCAGCAGATTTTCAATGAACAAAGAGCAAATAAGTACCCTTTTTTGTTTTTTTTTTTTTTTTTTTGGTAGGAAAACTCAGTTTGTTCACTCAGAAATACAGCTTATAAATGAAAAATAATTCCCTTGCACCCAAACACAGGACTAGGAGACAGAAGGGACAAATTATCCCTTTGTTACCCTTGTGAATTTTCTGTGAATCCTGCTTCCATGTAGCTCATTGTCTGTGGAGTGAGAATCACCCTTTCTGTGTTTGCTGTGGTGATTTGACACTGGGACATGTATAATGTCCTTTTCTCCTCCCCAGCTGAAATAAATTCACAGCAACAAGACCTGTAGGTACTGTGTTGCCCACATCTCTTTATGTCCAGGAAGTATCTTGGGCAGCTCCTCATTCAGCTTTTTGCTGTTTTGTGCCTCTGTTACAAGATCTTGTCAGAATCTGCCAGAACCAAAAAGCGATTTTCTCTCCTACACTTTGAATGATGCCAAGATACATTCATCTACCATTAGCAAGTCACTAGAAAGAAACCAGGTCATCTTTATTTCTATCCCAGCTCCACCCATTTTGCTTGCAATTCAAACTGTTGTAATTCAATCTCCAACAACATTTTTGAAAACCATCTGCGTCAAAGGGGTATTTATGCAACTCCAGGAAATGCTTCATCCTCTTCTCAAACTGCAGTCACTCAAAAAGGCCTGACTAAGATGAAGAGCAGTTGAAGCTCAGATGGTAGCTGGTTACCAGTGTGTGTGCAAACAGCAAGGGAATATTTTTCATGTTTCAAGGATACAGTAAAATATATTGGGGTTATAAATTATAAGGAAATGTGAGCATCTTTCAGATTAAAATTGTTTGAGCAGTTCCTAATAACGCTGATAAAATCACTTACTCTGCCCATGGTATAACCAGTGTTACAGACTGCAGAGAGCAGCCATTGCCTTTTCCTCGAGGAGAACACTGCTGGAAAATATCTAGAGCCTGCAAGAAACCAGCAGCTGTGAAAAAGCTTTCACTCAGCCATGTCTGATAGCAAATTCCAAACCTTCAGTTTGTTTTTCAGTGAAAGAGGATGAAGAGGGCTGAGCATAACATCTAGCCAAGTGCCACGCCAAGATTTGCTTCAATATTTGCAAAGACCCTGATTTGCTCAACAAAGGGCTGAGCATCACATACCTGTTTTACCTGAAAACAATATGAACCATGAACAGTTAAATACTTTACTGAGATCCATAAGATAGGCTTTAATTTTAATTTTCCTGCTCTGGCCCTTAAGCTCTCTGTTAATAGTGTACCTGAAAGTAACACTGCATGTAAGAATTTGGCATGGTAATCCAGTTTACACTGACAATGAAGTCAGTGAAGATATGAGAGTTCAGTGGAGTTCAGCCAGTGAAGACTTGGATGTTCAGCCCATGCAGTGATAACAGGCAGATGAAGTTGCTTTCTTCTCTCACCAGCTTACTTAAAACTGCTGCAAGGACAATGGATTTGTCCAAACAAACTGAATACCATTACTCAACAATCAGACACTCTCTATTACTTCTTTTGAATCATAGTGATTTAATAACTGAAAATAATTCAAAAGCAAATTAAAAAGTACTTTTCATACCAAAGCAAGTGTTTTCAGAAAAATTACTTGCTGAGAACAATCACTCAAGGGTACTTCTCAGCTCAAGTTTGGTAAATACACTGTTGGCTACATATGTAATCAAACCAACTTTATTTTAACATTTCAGAAAATGTTGATGAATTTCTGCTTTTATGGTGCTAAATAATTAAAGCCAAAATAGATTTTTTAATCACACTGGTGATTATAATTTATTATTCATATATACACATGGTTAAAAGATAAGCATAAATTCATATAGATATTAAATACTGTATTTACCTCAAAAAAGGGGTGATACATATTTCATGGATGCAACTCAGGGTAAATTTACATTTTTACAAAAACAAACTGAGATGAGAATCAGGCATTAAAAGCATATTCTTCAGACTGATAGAGACATTTTGCTATATTATCATCATATTTTCACATATAAATTACATATTATATAGTATATATTATACAAATATACACTATAAGTGGAGAGATATTTACAGGTCAAGACCTACAAAACAAGTTAGAAAAAGAATCCAGGCAACAAGTTCCATTTTCCCCAGCATATTACTTTTCTGTTGTTATGTTTTTTGTATCTTCAGATAAGCACTTTCAAGATTTTTGGTTTCCAGCTATCAGCTGTGAAAATAAATTCCAATCATGCAGCAAGTCATGAAGTCTCCTTTGGTCCCAGGAACATCACAGTAGCTTGAAGACAGAACTGAAACGTCTACTATCAGGATTAGATAAGATACCAGGGCCTAAAGAATCTACATTTCCTGTATTCTTACAGCATCTTTACATTTACATAGAAATAAATATATTTTAAGCTACAATTATATCTTTAACAGAGCATTGCAGAATCAGTACGCATAAAAGAAATTTAAGAAATTTGAAGTGTCAGCATATTTAAAGTAAATGGAATTAGAGATAGCTGATTAAATTGAGAAATACTTTTTTTTATCATCTTTGCAGCAAAATGGCCATTTTTTCTGGCTTTGGGTAAAACAAAGGGACATTTTCTTAATACAAAATATAACTACATAAATTTTACATATTTTCTTGGCAAAATAATAGAGTTAGGATGTTCAAATCAGGCTTTTTTAACTTAGGTAATTTGTGAAGATACTTCAATAGTCAACGGTGGAACTTTATTACCAGTGCAGTGTGCAACTGCCATATGAACCATAAATGAATCTGTTGTCTCAGCAACATCTCGTGGCTCTGGGAGACAGTCTGCACTCCAAAGTGTCAGTCTCTCACTGGAGGACTTCTGGGGTCTGTGCTCACTCAAAGCTGTTCTCAAACTGGCACGACTTAACTCCACAGGGATCAGAAAACTCTGATTACCACAGTCTGAAAAGCAGCCCTGAACTTTAATGCAATGCCCTGTGTGTTGATGGGGAGGATTTAGTGGTGAAGGGGGCTGTGGATGGCCCATGAGAGGAGCAGCCAGAGCTGCCCTGTGCCAGACCCCAACAGCTCCAGACAGCTCCAACCACCCCACCCAGGGCAAGGCTGAGCTCCACAGCCAACCTGGTGGCCCTTCTGGGGAAAAGTGTGTAGGAAAGGTCAAAATGCCGCACAGCAGTGTGAGGAATGAGGAAAAGCAGTGAGACAAAGAGCTCTGCAGACAGCAAAGGACTGCGAGAAAGGAGGAGAGAAGGCACTCCAGGCGCTGAAGAGGAGATTGCCCTGCAGCCCCTGGTGAAGATCACGGTGAGGCAGCGTGCCCCTGCAGCCCATGGAGAATGTCCTGGTGGAGCAGATATCCACACTGCTGCCTGTGGAGCAGGAATAGCCATGGCAGTCTGTGGGAAGCTTGCACTGGAGCAGGTTCTGATGGGAACTGCCTCCTTTGGTGGACCCACGCAGGAGCAGGTTTATCCCGAAGGACTGTCGCCCAAGGAGAGGACCCACACTGGAGCAGGGAAAAGTGTTAGGAGGATGCAGCAGCAAAGAACTGTCCTGAACTGCCCACAAGCCCCATGCCCTGTTCCCACCACCACCTGGGGGAAAAATGGAGAGGAGTCAGGAATGAAGAAGTGAATTTGAGCCTGGGAAAAACAGGGGGTGGGAGGAAGATATTTCAGTTTTTTTCCTTTATTTCTCACCATCCAACTCAATGTTACTTGGCAATAAACTGAATTTTCCCAACTCAAGTTGAGTCTGTTTTGCCTGTGATGGTAATTGGTAACTGATGGCTTTGCCTTTATCTTGACCATGAGCTTTTCCATGGTATTTTCTCCTCCTGTCTCACTGCAGAGGGGGAATGAGACAGCAGCTGGGTGGAGGCCTGGCAGCTGGAGGAAGCCAACCCACAACATGCTCTAGGATAGTTTCTGTTCCGTTTTATAAGCAACAATAACTGTTTTCTTTTACAATATACTGCCACTTCTTAAATGGTTTTTGTACAGCTCAGACAATGTTCTCATTCCACAGTGCTGCAAAAAATATGGAACTTGAGAACTCTGCAGATGGGGCAGAGAGAAACACATGCCAGATGCTCTCTGTGACTTCTGATTTATCATGTCCTTAGTGACTTTAATCATTCTTACACTTCCTTTGGCTGATACAGTCTCTGGAACCAAAACATCCCAGAAATTACATTGTAGATGTCATACATTTGCAATCAATTTGTTCAGCCTAAAATATTTTAATACCATGAAAGACAAACCTTGAAGACAATTCTTGGAAGATATCATAAAGCTGAGTTAATATTTTAAAGAACCAATCATTAATTTGACTAATTATTTTGGAATTAAAATATTTCTGTAGGTTAATATTTTAATGTACTAAAACATTGAATAAAATGAAAAATGTACATACCAGCAAACAAAGAAACCACAGCTAATAATTGGCTAAGTAAAAGTTTGGAAGATAAAAAAGATGCAAGGTACCCAAGACTGCATTGCTCAAACGATTCTCCTGAAGTCATCAGAAGGTATAAGGTTAGCCCTCATAGTACCTGTGGAAAACTGCCAAAACCAGATCTCATGAAATGTCCTATGTGGTCCCCAAAAATCATATATGAATCTCAGTGTGCAATGGATTGAAAAATAATT